>NW_017728909.1:43708869-43766688 GCF_001723895.1 Crocodylus porosus
AATAATAATAATAATAATAACAACAACAACAACAACAACTCCTCCCTCCCTCCTGCCACAACCCAATTTCTTAGTATGGATCCACAGTGAACAGAATAATCATACAGAACTTCACAATACCATATTTCAGTGTACTGAAGGATTGGGGCTGGCTTTGGCGTCCTTCTCCTGCAGATGTGATTCCTGAAATCTGTACTCGATAGACAGTTTTTTCTTTAAGTCCCTGTAGCAGGTAACTAGTAGTAGAAGAATTGACGGTAACAGCTGCAAGACAAGAGGGTGAGGGTATAATAACATTAATTACATTCTAGAGACAACTTCAGGCTGTACATAGGACATGCCTGCACATGTAATTGAGAAAGGGCACAATTTCCATGCCCTCCCCTAGTCTGGAGTACAAAGTGCAGATTCTCTATTGCTGGAGCCAACAGACTAAACACATTGGAGCAGAGGCTAGTTTTGGTACTAGTATCCATGCTTTTTTTCCAACAATTAATCAGTATTCTGACCAAACAATGTTGGCATGTGACAAACTCCCAACATAGGTAACTGCTTGGGTATTGAGCCCAGGAGTTCCAGAGTTAAAAGCATGAGTTACTAACCCAAAATACAGTTATCTGGTAATTGTAGTACTGTAGATGCCTGCCCTGAACCAAAGGAAGTGTTTTTCTGGAGTATGCTCTGGAGTTTGCAACCACGTGTACTTGTCTTGCTTGATGTCAGTGGGGTTACTAAAGTAACATTTTATGTTACAAAGGACTCTTTGTCTAAATCCACAGCTCTTTTGCTTGCCTTTACTTAAAAACTATTAGCTTTCAGACTGGGTAGTGGGCTCATGAGAATGACTTCATCGGCACCACACCAGCACTCTTAGGGTGGAGATAGATAGAACTGTGGACATTTTCCAGGCAAAATGCACTTTTAGATATTTCAGCCAGCAGACATCTACTCCTCCTGTGCCATTCCTGCCTGGAACATTTGAAAAAGATGCAGTTTTCCTCTAGTGCCAGTGGACAGCTGAAGAGGAGAGGTAAGGAGATGAAAGGAGCAGACAGCAGAGCCCAGCCTTACCACCACCGCTGCTGGGAGTCTGACACTCCAGCTCCAATCTCCTCTACCTCTCTTCTCTCAGCACAGCAGAGAGAGGAGGATTAGGATTGGACAGCCCTAGCACCATACCTAGACTCCTAGAGGCCCTGGGTGAACTTTTAGTATTGTTCCCCACCCCCACCCCTTGCCAGAGACAATGATGATAATAATAATAATTATTATTTTCACCATTTTCAGGCCCCCTTTCTGTCTGGGCCCTGGGCGGCTGCCTGATTTGCCCATGCCTTTGTCTGGTCCTGGACAGCCCAGAGGTAAGGGTCCTGGAAGTTGAGGGCAGGGAGGGAAAGGGGGCCAAGGCACTGGGAGGTGGGGCACTCAGCTTTGGGTGTGGGATTCCACTGGGAACCCAGCAGTGCCCCAGAATCCAAAGCAGGATCGATGGTTGGACAGCTGGCAGGCTGTGCCAGTTATCCACCTGCTTTCCCTCCCTCCCCTGTGCAGACAGAACCACAAGTGAAATGCTCCAGGATCAAACCTCATTTAAAGCAATACTATTTTGGAGTGTTTCAGCCACTTTTGGAACATTTCAAAGGGCTTGTACATTTATGTAGCCGGCCCTCTGAAATGCCTTAAAGCAGTGCTTCCCAAACTTTTCCTTAGCATGACTTCATTTATGGCCCCATTTCCTCAGCATGGCCCCTCATTCCTAACCCACAGCTCCCCATTCCCACAGCCCCATCCACTGATGTTGTGACCCCATTTGGGGTTACTACTCACAGTTTGGGAAGGCATTATAGGCATTTGAATTGTTACATCTGTCTGTTACATCTGTTGTAGAGAACTGTCAAGCATTTCTGATTCATAGATGCTTGGGTTGGAAGGGACCTTAGCAGATTATCGACTCTGACCCCCTGCCCTAGGCAGGCAAGAGCACTGGGGTCAGGTGATCCCAGCCAGGTGCATGTCTAGCCTCCTCCTAAAGACCCCCAAGGTAGGAGAGAGCACCACCTCCCTGGGAAGCCCGTTCTAGACTTTGGCAACCCTTCTGATCACATTAAATCACTTTGAAAAGTTTGTTGCTAAGAGAATAGTCTTTTTCCTGAAAGCAAACTGTTTACCATAGACTATAGTGCTAGGCAAGGGGAAAAAAATCCAAAGTGAAATTTATCATCCTTGCTCTTCAAAATATTTTACATTAAATCAAGCTTATTGAAATTGTTTGACTTGATTTGCCATAAGGTTTAGCTTTCATTCCTTCCCATTCAGAGCTCAAACAAGACTGAACTGCTCTTTTTTTTTAAATACCAGAAATGATAAGTGGGCACCTTTATGAAATTGGATCAATTCAGTGGTGAAACTCCTAGAATTTGAATTCTAAAACTGTCATTCTTTTTTACGGTTCCTTTTGCTTTCAGGCTGCTGTAAGTAGGGACCTACCTAAGCGGCAGCAAGAAAATGTTTTTTTCACAGCTCACTTGTGGTGTATAGAGCAAATTTTGGGGGCAGCCATGGCAGTCCCACCCCCTCACTGCTGATTGGTGGAAGGGCCCTGGCAGAGCCACCCCTCACTGCTGATTGGTGGGGGGTGCCTTCACTCAGCCTATGTCACTACTGCTTTTTTTGCCCCTCCCCTCACTGCTCACTCATGGAGCATGCCTTCACTCTGTCTACTTCACTACCATCTTTTTTTGGTTGATTTTGTGGAAAATTGTGGCCAATGTTGTATTTCCTGGTGATTGTGGACAACACTGCTTTTCACGGTATCCGTGTGATTTTGATAGGTCCCTAGATATAAGTCATAGAACCCATCACTTCCTATTTTACTTGTTTGCAAACAATTTTGTCATCAGCTTTGAGCAGAGTAATCTAGATATAAATTCAAAGATATGAAGCTAATGAGTTGCAGCTTGTAGAATGAGGACTCTCTTTGTAGACAACAGGAAAAAAATTACAAATTGCTTTTCTTCTGATAACTGGTTTGAATTCATTATTGTCATCATCATCATTATCCATTCTTTCTGGCTTTTTACTGTACAACAAACCTTGTAATTAAGAAGGTGTCTTTAAAAATTGAGTTTCCAGGGGTGTGTGGGAGGTGCATATATGTGTTTTGGCAATGGAAGTAATGACCAATCAGTCCTGTAATCTGCTCTGTAGCATAGACAGGAGACAAAATTTCATTTTTTGTCTAACAATCAATAAATATCAGTCATCTCTGAAGCCAGCAATGATGTTCAGAGACAAATCTGGCTGTGTTATAAGAAGACAGAAAAACGGTGACTTAAGTAGGGTGACAATCCTGTGACAATTCTGTTTTAGGTGTCCTGCTTTTTTTGGCAAATGAATGATTTTGTCCCATTTTCATTTGGACAGTCATGACTGGTGTTTAAAGCAGGACTGTTCCCATGCACCTGCTTCTGCTCTCTGGTGCTCTACAACACTCTCCTCCCTACAATTCCTGCTTTCTAGAATGCTCAGTGACCAGGAAATATAATCACCCTAGACTTAAAACACAATATCTAAAACATTGTGAAAACATGATGACAGCCTATCCTTCCTTTCAGTGTTTAATAGAGGCAACTATATTCTTGGCATCAGGGCTAGGGACAGACATTCAAAAAGCCTGAGCCTGAATTGATTCAGTTTTCACAGATTAGTGTAACCTGGCTAGGCTAAATCAGTTTTGTAACGAGACACATATCTCAGAAATGCAGGCACATGCCTGCAGTGGCTCTGGCTAGAAGCCAGGGGGCACTAGAGCAGCCCTCCCTTCCCTTGCACAGAGGTGAGCTGAGGTGGGTGTGGCCAGGCCCCAGCAGGACACTGTGATGATTACAAAGGGTTCCCCCCAGTCCTGAACAGCCCAGCAGGGGAATGTTTATCACCCTGAACTCAGTATTTATCACCCCATTAAGAAAACAGAAAGACATTACCAGCCATCTATTGATTTTGCCTTTGTTCCATGTGCCTCAGCTCAGAGGTAGCCAGCATGTGATCTGCTAGCTGATGCTGAGAGGTGTCTGTGAGGGATTGGGGAATGCCTGCTTAGTAGGGCTGTGTGAAATTTAGCCGGGTGTTTTGTTTCAAAGCTGTTTTGATGTTTCTTGAGCTTGAAACAGTGAAATCAAAATGAAACAGAAGCCTTCAAAACAGCTTCAAAATGAAACAAGGGTACACAAAACATTTTGAAAGTTTTGAAACATTCTGAGTTTGGCTTCAGTGCTGGTCCCAGCCAGCAGCAGCAGCCTCCTGTCATCCTGCACAGATCTGGGGACTGTGCCCCCTGGGAGGATTCCTTGCACAGCCCCAGCCCTCCCGGGCGGTGCGGCCCCCCAGATCTGAGTGCCAGATGACAGCATTCTGTTGCTGCAGGCTGGGGCCAGCGGCAGCACCGATCTTCCTGGTGCTGAGTGTGGGCTGTGCCCAGCGCTGGTCCCAGGTGGCAGCAGTAGTTTCCTGTGATCCAGCAGGCAGATTGGGGGGCCCCCACACCCCCAGAAGGAGTTTGGTAGAGCCCCTCAGCCCTTCTGGGGGTGTAGGGCCCCACCCCCATCTGCCTGCCAGATCACAGGAGGCTGCTTCTGCCACCTGGGACTGGCAGCAGCACCAATCTTTCCTGGCACTGGGTGCATCGTGCGCCCAGCACCAGTCCCAGGAGGCAGCAACAGCTTCCTGTCATCTGGCGGGCAGACTGGGGAGTCGCACCCCCAGGAGGAGTCTGGTACAGCCCCACAACTGTCCCAGGGGTGCAGACCCCTGGATCTGTCTGCTGGATCACAGGAGACTGCCACTGCCAGCAAGTGACAATTTTGCTTGTTAGCACCTTGAGGTACAATTTCCCAGAAACCTCTGCCCCAATCTCCTTGAAACATGTCAGGCTTCATGCCCTCAGAAGGGGCTGCCATCCCTAAAAATTTCATCAGAATCAGGCTAGAGATGACAAAGTTATAGGCAGTTTCATGCTTCCCCATTAAAGCCTATGGGCAAAATGCCAAAACAGCGTCAAAAGAGCAAAAGTGTCCACGAAATGAAACGGAACAGTGCTTTCGAAACTAAACAAAATGAAACTCGAAACAAAGCACTGTTCCATCAACATGGAAGTTGAAGCAGAACGCTGCTGTTTTAGACAGCCCTATCATTTAGCAGAGAGTGGAGGCGGGGAGTGGGGAGCAGAAGCCGGGCAGATGACTGCAGCCAGAGAGCAGAAGGGATGGGTCAACCCTGCTGTGGAGCAGAGAGCCCTGCCCAGCCCAGAGAGCATGTCATGATGCTGGGGGAATCTCATTTAATTTAAACCAGCAAGGGGTCTGGGACAAACATTGCATAAACCAGTTTGAGCCAAATCAGTGAAGCCTGATACTACATTCAACCAGGTGTATCTCAAACTGGTTTCAGCCATTATCAAACTGGTTTATGTGCACAGAACATCTGTTCTGTTACAGGTTTAAACCAGTTTCTGATCACTTAAACTGGTTTATGTGTAATGTCTGTCCCTAGCCCAGGAGTATAAGTGTTTATTTAGTCTGAGTTTTAGTTCAGCCACTTTCATTACACTGTTAATATTAATGCTTGCGAATGAAACAAAATTGTGCTGAACTGGATGATGGACACACCTCTGAGCAGAAAAGTGCAGCAAGTGAAATATTCAGCATCACATGAATTAATCTGAATTTTGATCTCCTGTGGTAATGCTGACTCTTCTTGGAAGATTCAGTATGTTAAAGTAAATTGAGAGATGATGCTAATACCCAGAAGTCTCTAGATTGGTCCAAATGAGATGGAACATTAAAAGTGTTCACTGAAAGTTGATCTTCTGAAACACCTAATTTCACTGAAAACAAACCAAGACAAAGTCATGTGTGTGACTGGAGATACTAATCTAGGTTTGTATACCTAGGCAAGTTATGTATGTATGTACTACCTTCTGCTGCTTTGGACAAACGTTTGCCTTCTTTTGTGCAACTGTGACCTACCCAGAGATATTGTTTTCATTGTGTCTGTGCAGTTGATCCTATATCCTTGAAGGAAGCCCAGACAGTCTTCTGCAGGTATTGCAGTCCATCTCACGAGAGCAGAATGTTTCATGACATTGAAAAATGTCACATTGGCTGGTCCTATTTTAGGAACTTAAAATCCAGATTATTACTTCAAAATGATGTGCTACGGTTAATTATTTTCTGAGTCTGGAAGTTGGAATAGGCAAATTTCTACAGTTAGGCAAAGCATAGTGCTTGTTTTACACAAACATCAGGGGAAGGTAAAAACAATGTTATAAAGTTCAAGTCAGAGTCCTGTGTGAAGTAACATCAAAGCAGATAGCAGTGCTGGAAATAAGTCTGCTACAACTTTGTAAAGATAGTCTTGCTAATCAGCTGGTCATGATGAAATGAATGGGGTTATTTATATAGTGTAAGGTGTTAGGAAGTAAGAAGAAGAATACCTGAATTTGGCCACAAATAAATTACTGACATTACAAATTTGTTAAGAGTGCACTCAGTCCTGTTACTTAAATCAATAATTAAGCTGATGAACAGTACCAAGCCAAGGATAGACCCCTGGGAAGCCCCACTTGATACCTCCTCGCAACTAGACATTGAACTATTGTGACTACCTGTTGAACACAATAATACAACCGTTTATTAGGGCTGTGCAAAGCTTCAGTCTCTGGTTCAATTTGGTGGAGATTTGGCCCGATTTGGTGGCTGAATCTCCAAATCCAGATTGAATCAGGAGACCCTTTAATCTCTCCAGATCGAATCAGAACCCTCTGAATTGATTCAGAGATTTGAAAAGATTTGGAGATTCAGACATAGACACAGCTTTAAATGTTTTCTCTACATACCTCAAGATAGCAGGTGGCTCATGAATTTTGTGATGCTGGGGCAGATGGAGCTTCCCACAGAAGCATGGGTGGTTCTCCAGCATGCTTGGCAGCAGACCCAGAAGTGGACCAGAAGCGCTCCAAATCGGTCGGGGTGGCCCTCCCTCAGCGACTGGGTCCACTTCTGGATTTGCTCAGTGACTGGGTCCACTTCTGGGTTTGCTACTGAGCATGCTGGGCCCGTCCCCCCCACACTCCTGTGGGACACTCCATCTGCCCTAGCATTCACGAGCCACGCCTGGTAACTCAAGGAATGTTGAAAAAGCATTTTAAACTGTGTCTATGGCTGAATCTCTGAATCAGCATCAAATCTTCAGATTCGGCTGAATCAAATCAGGGAGAGTGATCTGAATCAACGAATGAAATCATTGTCCCCGATTTGGGCCGAATCCAAATCCAAATCGAATACAGCACGCTTCATACATCCCTACCAGTTATGTAGCCATACGCATTCTAAGCTGTATTTCCTTCACTTGTTAATAAGAATGCTGTGGGAGACAATGTCAAAAGCCTTGCTAAAGTCAAGTTATATCACGTCCACTGCTCTCCCCACATCCACAGTATGTCACCTTTTTAGAGAAAGAAGTCTGGTTGGTCAGACTTGACTTGCTCATGGTGAATCCATGGTGGCTGTTTCTGATCACCTTGTTGTCCTTTAGGCGCTTCACTACAGATTCCTTGAGGACCTGCTCCATGATCTTTTCGGTATCGAGGTCAGGCTAGCTGGTCTCTAATTCCCTGGATCTTCCTTCTTAAAGGATCTTCCTCCTCCTTTTCTTAAAATTGAGCACTATTTGCCCTTTTCCAATCGTCTAAGACCTCACCTGACCTCCATGAGTTCTCAAAGAGGATAACTAATAGCTCTCAAATTACCTTGGCCAATTCCTTCAGTACCCTAGGATGTATCCCCTTTGGTCTTACCAATTTAAAAACATCTAGCTTCTCTAAGTAATCCCTAACCTGTTCCACCATTGACCTAGGGCTTTGTCTCCTTCCCCATCTTTGCTGTCAACTGCATTTGTCATCTGGCAGCTTCCTCTATTTGTGAAGACTGAAGTAATAAAAGGCATTAAATATTTCTGCCTTCTCTGTTTCAGCCATAGCTAGACTGCTTTCTGCATTCCATGAGGGACCTCTGGTTTCTTTGGTCTTCCTCTTACTTTTGACATATTTGTAAAATCCCTTTTTAGTGTCTTTTATGTCATTTGTCAGCTGCATCTCAAATCATGCCTTGCTTTTCCTAATTTTCTCCCTGAATGCCCATGTGATACTCTAATACTCTTCTGTACTATGATCAAACTTCCACTCGTTAGGATTCTTTCTTGAGTTTCAGCTCGCCGAAGAGATTGTTGTGTGACCAGGTTGGTCTGTTGTACCTCCTATTCTTTCATCATATCAGGATAGGTTGCGTCTGCGCCCTTAGAAAGGCCTCCTTAAAATACAGTCCTCTCTCCTACCTCTCCAACTTGCTTCTAAGGGGATCCTGCCCACCAGTTCCCTGTGTTTGCTAAAGCCTGTATTTCTGAAGTCCATTTCCTTTACTCTGCTGCTTTTCTTTCTTTCTCCCCTTAGGATCTTGATCTCTATCATTTTCTGGTCAGTGTTACCCAAGTTGCCTTCCACCTTCCCATTGTTAACCAATTCCTGCCTTTTTGTGAGCAGGGATACATTTTTGTCTTAAATATGTCTACAGAGACAAGGTACCTATTGTCAGAGAGCAATACAATATTTGCTCACATCAATGCATTCCAGCTTGGATCAGGGGCATGACTGAGTGGAGAGTAGTATGGTAATAAGTCACCCCAAAAAGAAATTTGTGATTCTAGGAGTTTTTCTTCTCCCATTTCCTTTTCATCAGTCATAAAACAGGGACTGTGAAATACCTCCTTCAACTGAGTAGAAGTGAGTGGCTCCAACTGTCCTTTCATGTTGCATGAAATTTTCGCATTGACATGTATCAGATGCATGAACCATTATTTTGTATAGTACATATGGTTGCAGATGGCCTAGAAGACAAATAAAGCTGAATCAGTGACTGATTCTCTCCTGAACAAGAAAAAAACTTCAAGATTTGGGTAATTTTTTTATATGCTTGGTCCTGTCTTAGGTGAGGGAACGACTTGATGACACTTGGGTGTGTTTTTCCCCATAAATCAGAAAAAAAGTGTAACACAGCCTGACTTTTATAGAATATCAACTTTATTTGTAGTCTGCCTTTGTAAGGACAGAGCCATCATGTCAAAAGCAGGAAAATAAAATGTCTGTAGACCTCTTGGTTCAAGGATTTTCTGTCTGGCATTATAAAAAATCAGACATAACCAGGTAGTGCAAGCAATAAGAGGATAAAGGAAAAAAGCAGATGAATTACTGATAACATTTCAATTATGAACCTTAGATCAGAAGTCCTCCAATGTACATTGTAGCTAATCCTGATTGATCCTAGCCAGAGCCACCTATGTGATCCCAATCAATAGGCAGGATGAAAGTCCTGTAAACTCTTTCCGAACAGAAGCTCTTTGCACATAAGGAAGATATGCTGCCTAGGAAGCTAAGTATTGTTGACATGACAAGGACAAATTTAAAAAAAAAAAAAATGAAATGTCACCTAGTGGGAAGCTTTTGCAAGATCCCTTGTGGAAGCAAATTTTACCAGAATGAGTAGTGAAAGGATGTTCTGGATTTGGGGGTGGGAGAGAAGGTAAAATAGCTGCATTTCTTTACTGAGCTTGACCAGAAAAATTCCTACTGAGGACTGTTGCTGTTTGTATGTTGTTTGGGAGTATTCAGCATATCTGAAATTGGGCCTTTAAATCTACCTATGTATGCAGAACAAGGAGTGCGAAATGGTGGTAGAGCAGGGCTTTCCCTAGATTTTCAGCTGCGTTCTGGCTTTTAAAATGAAAGAAACAAAAGAATGTATTTCATGCATGCTTACTGAACAACTAGTGGAAGAAAGTTGACGTTACCTAGTGTGAAATTTTCCACTGGCTTAGTGATTATTTTCATGTGCATATCTTCTTTACCGGTGCCCCAGTCAACTATAAAACATTGTGGATTGTATTCTGGAGTCCAGGTGATAACAGTATTATTTCCCTGTGGTATGGCATTGAGTTGGCCCAGCACTGTGGAACAATATAATATTTTATAGATCAATAAAAAGCAAAGTAAATCTTTTAAAAGAATTTTCACTGAAGTCATCATCTCAGTACTTAAAGCAGTGGTGGTGATATATTTTTAAAAGGTTTCAAGCCAGCCTAGGGTCTGCTGCTTTGCAGTGCTGAGTATGGAAAAGCAGGGTTGATTTCTGGTTGTGGCCTCACCTCATACAGCCCGCAAAGAGGAGGCACAGAGGGGAGACTAGAGAGAGAGGGAGTTTGTTTTGCTCAGCAGCAACTGTCCTCAGCAGAAGTTAACTGCTGAATAGAGTGCTGTTAGGTTCAACACCTTTGACCAAAGGGTGACTGTCACTTTAACCTTTGAGGATTCAGAGGAAAAATGTCTAATTTTTCCTTATGTATAAATTAAAGCTGATGCAACTCCCTTAATAATAATACTAAGGCAGAGTAACTGGCTTGAATTAAGAGAGAAGAACAACAACTTGTTAGACATGGATAAGGGGAAACTTTATGGCTGACAAAAGATAGAACAGAGAGCTTTTCAAGCTGAAACGCAGTATGATAGTTGTTCTAAGGAAGAGTTAAGTAGAGTAACTGAAAGACTATCTGGTTTCTCCAAGACAAAATACATCTGGGAAACAACTCAGTGTCTGTATCATACCAGTAATGCTTCTTGAATGTGCCAGGCCTTCATGTGAGACAAAGTAAAGGATGAAATAGAGACAGAAAATACCATGGAAAATAAGTGTCTAAAAGCAGTAATGAAGATTAAATTAACAGATTCATAGATCATTAGGGGCTGGAAGGGACCTTGCAGATCATTGGGTCCAGCCCCACCCCCCCGCTGTAGGCATGAAGTCAACTGGGGTTAGGTGACCCCAGCAAGGTGACTGCCCAGTCTCCTCTTGAAAACCTCCAGGGTAGGTGACTGCACCACCTCTGGAGGGAGTTTATTCCACAGTCTGGACACTCTGACTGTGAAGGAGTTTTTCCTGGTATTAAGTCTAAAGCAGCCTTCCAGAAGTTTGTATCCATTGGTCCTGGTCTTCCCCGGGGGTGCCCTAGTGAACAGACGTTCCCCCAGCTCCTGATGTGCTCCTCTGATATAGCAGTAAGCCACTAACAAGTCCCCTCTCAACCTTCTCTTCTTAAGGTTAAAGAGGCCCAGGTCCCTCAGCCTTTCCTCGTATGACTTGCCTTGCCAGTCCCTGATCATACAGGTGGCTCTTCTCTGGACCCTCTCAAGTTTTTCCAAGTTGATCCATTCAGTCAACAAATGACTACTAGTAGAATGATACTGTAGAAAAGACTGAAGTTGGAAGAATAATATATTTTTCAGTGTCAGGAAAATGTAGAGGAAAATGGGTGAAAACTGAAGTAGACAAGGTTCAGAGACAAAAAGAGTGCTTAAAGTAGTCAAGTACTGAAAATTCTTGACTTGCTAGAAAATTCTAGTAGTGGATAGAAAATGCTAGGAAGAGTTAACAGCAGACACATCAGTGGGGCAGTGATAGAGGTAGCTAGAGGCTTGTTAGCCCATAAGAAATTTCATAGATTTCATAGACATTAGGGCTGGAAAGGACCTTGGAAGAAGATCATCGAGTCCAGCCCCCCACCCAAAGGGCAGGAAGTCAGCTGGGGTCATAGGATCCCAGCAAGATAAGCATCCAATTTGCTCTTGAAGGTGTTAAGAGTAGGTGCTTGAACCACCTCCGATGGCAGGCTGTTCCAGACCTTGGGGGCTCAGACAGTAAAGAAATTCTTCCTTATGTCCAGTCTGTTTTCCTGACCTCTGATCATGCGCATGGCTCTTCTCTGGACTCTCTCAAGCTTCTCCACATCCTTTTTGAATTGTGGAGCCCAACACTGGATGCAGTATTCCATTTGCGGCCTCACCAAGGCCGAGTATAAGGGGAGAATGAATTCCTGGGATTTGCTTGAGAAGCATCTATGGATGCAAGCCAGCATTTTGGTCGCTTTACTAGCCGCAGCATCGCATTGCGGGCTCATGTTCATAAACCCTAGAAAAGCAAACTGTCCTAGCAGTAAATAAATTCATTCAAACTGTAAAGTCTTTAACAGCGAATGACTTAGACTGAACCATATTATAAAACAGAAACTCTTCTATTGCTAAATATTTAAATTGTTAGCACCTATATATACCAGTCCTGTTATAAATGGCACTGCACAAAGCAAACAGGCTTTAGGCATAGGAAGATATTGTCCTTGCCCAAAGTGTTTGATTTCTCTTTTCTCCCTTCAAAGGTAGGGACAAAAAGCATGAATTATCTTGTAGAAAATGAGGAAACAGTGGTCAGAAACTAGGACAGAAAGAATCTTAGCTGTATTTTGAAAAGAATAGAGGGGAGAAACATGGCTGCCAGGAGGCCAGAGACAAGAGTTTATAGTAATCAAGATGAGAGTATATGTTATTACAGTTTGTAACATTTTTGATCTACACACATTAATGTTTATAGCACATTGGAACAGGGAGCCTGGGGCTCCTGTTACTTGAAGGGAAAAAAGACAGCAGAAGGAGACCCTGCAGCTAACCAGAGGTTAGTTGCAGAAGGGACAGCAACAAAGGGAGCAGTCAGGTGCTCATTAAAATTAAGGGGCCCACTTGCTGCCAGACAAGAGAGCACTGCACCGCAAGGGAGAGGAGCCCAGAGGCTAGAACCTGATTTCCTGAAGAAAATGGGTAGTGTGTCCCCGAACTCTGCCAAGAGAGGAGCTCCTCCTGTCAGCTCAGGCTGGTGAGAAGAGGGAAACTGCAGACATGCCAAGTATGCCCATGACAGAGTTGGAGAGGGGGAGGGTGGCCTGGCAGTGGGACAGTGACCCAGAGCGGGGAAACCTTGAGCTGAAGTAATTTCTTGTATGTTTTGTGTTCTAGTTAACCAGTGGTTTGGGTATGGCTGTAGGGGCATGTAAGGAGGCCACAGCAAGGCACCTGAAAGACGCATTCTGGCTAACCCACATCAGGGTCCCAGGGGCACACCAGTGTTTTGAGTCCTGCCAGGGGCCCAGGCTCAGGACACAGAGCAGGCTTAAGCCAAAGGATGGCAGAAGCTTAGAAAGAGGCTGAAGCCTAGCACAGGTGGTAGCCAGACAGGCCGGGAGCCCGAGAAGGGTGGGCACCATGCCCAGGGAGCCCAGAGCCTGAGAAGCCAGGTTAGCACAGTGGGCCTGGGCTACAAAGGGCCCAGCTAGAAGAAGCTAAAAGGTGGAGGCCGGAAAGTCTGAGGCCCCATCGAGGATGGAGAGGCTGAAGGAGGTCTGATGAGAGTGATTGATCAATAACATCTGTGAGGCATGGGTATGACTATGAGGGCAGCTGGAGGTCATGAATTGCCCATAAGGCAAGAGGTGCCCTTGGGTATGAATGGGTCAGGAGGACAGGATTTGAGTCTGGGAGGGATCCGCTGGCAGAAAGAAGGACTAGGGCTCACTCTAGGACCCTGGGGCAACCTCCCCTTCAAACAAAATCAACCAAGTACATCAAAGTTGTGGCAGGAAAAAAGTGAAGGAAGGGTGCTCTAGAGCCAGAGCAGAGCAGGAAATACATGGCCATCAAGGGGCTCAAATGTGCTACACATATTTAGGCAGGTGTCTACAGGCACAGAAATCATCACACCTGTCCCACTTTCTTTGTTTTTCGTTTGGAAGGATCTCATGTCTTTAATCCCTTCCCCCTTTGGTGTTATATTTCAACTGTGCTCAAGTGAAATTTGATAGAAGATGGGAAAATAAAGAATGCTTAGAGAAAAAAAAATCATCAGAAACTTAATTTTAATTATTCAAGGTGCTAGACTGTCCTTGTCTGTTCTTAAACATCTTTTCTCTAGTGTTCATCTACATCAGTAGTTCTCAACCTTTTTAGACTCAAGGCACCCTTTCTTTAAGTCAAGACACACTTGAAAAAAATCTTGGAAGCACCCTGGTGTGCTACAGCACCCAGGTTGAGAATCACTGATACAGACTGCATACAGCTACAAACACATCAGAGCACGAATAGTATAGGAAATACATGGCAATATTAGTTAATCAGTTCAACAGCCTAGCTGAAATACACCTGTCTGGTTAACAGTTAACTCTTCAGATTTCCTCTTTGAAGTGGTGACACAGTTCCTTGAGTATCCTCATCCTTGCAGGCCATTAACTACATTGTGGTAAATGATAAATGAAACAAACTGTTTTCATAGTTTCATTAAACTGGCTCTTGGCCAGTTTCCATAGAATCCTGGAGAGATGGAGGATCCTGGAATCCTGCAATGATAAAAGCTCTAAAAAGAAGAGTTGAGAGAAAAAATATATGCGTTTCACCAAAGGCTTTTTGTGACAGAAGATAGTTGCCCAAAAAGAACACTTGTGAAACTTCTTTACCAGTCTACTGAATAAGTAATAAAAGTACCTGTTGTGGTGACATTTGGAACAATATAAGTGGTCTGTGGAGATTCTCCTGCTGCATTATAGGCAGAAATATTTAACCTATAATAAGCCATGGAGAGATTTAGATGCAGTTTCTCTTCCGTCAGGCTGATGTGACTTGGTGGTTTATTGCAACTGTTGGGTATCCTCTCAACATTAACGTAGTATCCAATGGCGTTCCTGTTTTGTGTTGTCTGATATTAAAATAAATTATTACTGAACAATGAGCCATTATATCCTACAAATATCAAATATAATATCCTACAAATATCAAATTACAACCATTGCTGCAAAGTGGTAAGTTACAAGTCATGTATGAAAATATGTGTCAAGAAACAAAATTTCATTGTGCTAAATGTCTGTCCATCAAAAGGAGATTCAAGAAGTAGGAACTAATTTAGTACTTGCTTAAAATTACAATGTTCTTAAGTTTCATAGGAGTCAACGAAGCTTAAATGCATGATTATGTATTTTGCTTAATTGGAACTGTGTCTAGGAATATCCAATTAATGCTAATAGTAATAAAGTAGCTATAAAGTTCCGTACATTCCACTGGAAATGCAAGTCTGATCATTTGGAACTTGAAAGTTAATGAGAATTAGGTGTTTAATTATAATATATGTTGTTTAATTATAATATATGTTGATAATCAGTTTAGCTTCCTAGATTCTATAGGTCATCTGGACTTCTGTTGGGAAGGGTGTGCCTCAGTAACTTAAATTACATTTTGAAAATGTCATGTATCTATTGATGCTATTTGTTAGGTGGTAGTTGTTTAGTACAATCAACAGAGTAATCCCCAGAAGAGATCATAGCAATGAGGGTATGAAAATGGAAACCACAACTGTGGTGAAAGTTAAACACTAAACACACAAGCTTAATGCACTGGGTTATGATATCAGGTTTGGTCATTGGCATTTTTGACAAATATATTATGTTGGGGGTATGTAATTGGGGACTTTTTACCATCTTTAATTTTCCCTGAGCCTGAGGAAGGGAGTGTGTGCCTGAAAGCTTGCAGATTTTTTTTTTTGTGACTTCTTAGTTGATCTAATAAAAGGTGTCATTTCTGAACCAAGTGTTCTAGAGTTTTGCATTTCTTTTATGCTGGGGATGGCTTTTTATATAGCACCTACATTTAGGAAGTGGGAATCCATTCAGACTAGCCTGCTAGTTGGACCTCGATATTGTACAAAGCTTTAGAACAAGCCTTCGAGTAAAGAATAATTGAGTATATGATGTTAAATGGAAAATGGGATTAAGAACAAAATGAGCTTATCAAAAGTAGATTTTACCAAGATAACATTTTCTAGATGAGAAAAATATAGTAAATCTCCTTTTTTCTGGACTACAGTAAGATATTTGCTATGGCACCATTTGGGAATGTATTAGTTAATATACAGGGGAAGGAAACTGGGTTGAGGAAAGATGGCAATGGGTTGTGGTGAATGGGGACCTATCACATTGGAAGAGGGATCACTGCTAGGACCAATTTTACTAGTTAATGACCTTGGTATGAAGACTGGAACTATGCTGAGGATATTAGTTCCCAATTCCATGCCATCAGCAAATTAAGAGGAGGGTCAGAATGTCATACAGGAAGAACTGAATTATCTTGAGAACTGGAGTGATAGAAACAGGTTGAGAGTAACAGTACAAAATGAAAGGTCATGTACTTGGTAACAAATTACAAGAAGTTCTGCTATTAGCTGGAACATCTGGCTGGAAATAGTTGTGATGGAAAAGAAGCTGGGTGTACTAGTTCATCACATGACTATGAGCCTCTCAAATGCAGTGATTCTCAACCTTTTCAGTCAGGGCACCCTCCACAATGTGGCACCCTCCAGAATATGGCAGTATCTCCAGTTGTATTCAACTTTACTTCAGTGCTTCTCAACTGGGTGTCATTGCTGCCAGATAAAACTGTCCCATACTCCTGCTGCACACTAAAACTGAAAGGGCTGCGGCATGTGCCTGCGCTCATCCTGCATTAGGGTTTCTTGATAAGCCTAAAGCAGGCCAGAGAGTTGGGTGCTACTGCTGCCCTTCCCTATCTGACCTTGCAGAGTGTCTCCTGGAAACAGAGGTACAACTGTCCCACATGTCTCTTTTAGGGGCTGGACCAGGAAGAGCTGTAGGAAGTCTGCTCTCCAGACTGCTTAAGGGTTATCAGAGAACCTTGATGCAGGAGGGTTGCAAGTGTGCCACAGCCCTGTATGCAGGGCAGTTTTATTTAGCTGCTGCCATGGCAGTGGTGACAACTGCATCTCAGTACCCTGAAGGGGTTCTCAAAGCACTCTGGTTGAGAATCAATCACTGCTCTAATGCAGGGGTTTTCACCCTCCAGCCCACAGGCCAAATCTGGCCTGCAGAGCCATGACATCTGGCCTGTGGGCCTCCCAATGGATTGGGAAATTTGGCAGCAGGGGAGCAGCAGCAATTAACATTGCCACACTCCCCCCACTGCCAAAGTCCACACAGTGGATTGGAGCCAAGCCATGCGGCCTCCACCCTCTGGCATGGCCAAATCTGAGCTGGGCCATGCCCTCTTCCCTCCCTGCAGCCAGGATGGAGCCGGGCCATGACCCTCCCCCAACTCCCTGCCCATGGGGTTGGGCTACACCCTCTCTCCCTGCACAGCTGCCCCTTGCCTTCTTCATGTGGGACACCCTGCCACACCAGCCCTAGGCACTGCCCATCTGATCTGCTAGCCAAAATGTTTGAGCACCACTGCTCTAATTTGATACAGCTATGAAAATTGCATATATGATTCTAGGATGGGGTGAGCAAAATACAGCTCATGGTCTAGATCTGGCTTGCCAGGCCGTTTTATTTGGCCCATGGTGATCCTCCAAAAAACAATTATTACCTGCTTGCAGCTGCCCCTCTGAAAGCTGGTGAGAACAGGCTTTCAGATGTTGTGTGCCATTCCACTGGGCAGGCTCTGTGCTTCCACCTCCATGGGGCTCCCAGCACTCCCTCTGGGTGTCAGATGTGGAGGCACCAAGCAATGGTGTGCAACTGGACAGGTGGTTAGTGGGGAGGGGAGCTCATGCCTGCAGGACTGGGAATGGGTATGGGGTTTGTGGGTAGATGTGGGCCTTCCTGCCATGGTGCAGCAGCAACAGCAAGTGCTCCTGGCCCACTCCAGGAAGAGCCTCTTGGCTCCAGTGCATGGCTCTGACTGAATCCCAGGAGCTGCATGTGGCAGCACAAAACTGGCCTGGCCTGGCCCACTGGCACGCATCTTTGAGCCAAATCAAGCTGGATCCATATCAGCACATGGGGCTTTTGGCACTGCAGATGGGAGCCTCATGCCATTGGGTTGAGCCAGGCCAGCACTGTACCTCCATGTGAGTCTTCTAGTACTCCAGCGGGGAGCCACACATGGAAGCACAGAAACTGACTAGCCCAATGGTATGTGACTCCCCATGGTTCCCAGTCTGTGGATCATGGGGCTGGGCAGGCTCTGTGCCTCCACATACTGCTGCCTGCTAGAGTGCTGGAAGCCCTATGTGGAGGCACAGAGCCAGCCTGGCCTGATGGTGCATGGCTCCTGTCTGCAGTTCTAAGAGCCCTGTGTGCTGGCATACAGCCAGCCTGGTCTGGCTGAAAGGCATGCACCAGTGGGCCTGACTAGGTCAGCTCCATGCCATCATGTGCAGCTCCCATGATCCAGCTGGGCTCATGCACTGCTGCGGGGCTCTGCCTGCCATGGGCCAAGAGTGCCCCAAGGGCCTGCTGCCACCTGCTGCTGCAGCAGGTGATGAGGTCTGTGTGCCTTGGCAGAGAGTGGGGTGGGGAGTTCACGAACCCCACAACCAAACCCACCCACACCCTTTCACCCCCCCATGAATCCAGTACCAACCCACAAACCTGACACCCCTCCCACAAACCCCACAGACCTCTCCACAAACTCTGCACTCCCACAAACCCCACCCTTCACACAAACACCCACAACCCCCCAAATCCCTCTAAAATCCTTCACAATCCCTCTAAAATCCTCTCCACACATGCACCCCCTACAAATCCTCCCACATGCACCCCCACACAATATGCAAGAATAAAATTTTATTTTGAGCTATTATGTGATCACCTCTATATATGCCCACATGTAAAATCAGGACAAAAATAATTTTTAAAAAATAAAATTAAAATATGTTACAGTAGGTGTTTGATTTTTAGTATGCGATTAGTTTTTTCTGGTTCCAAGGTGAAACCACTCCCAAAAGGAGTACTTTTGGGGGCAAGGGGCAGACTTCTGGTGACAAAGGTCAGGGCTTAGGTATGGGACTTCCGGTCCCAACATGGCAATCGAGTGGTGGGGCGCCTGTCAAGGGGTGGAGCTACCCTTGTGGCCCTCAGCAACTCACCAAAAGTCATTAAGTGGTCCTCCAGCTGACATAACTGCCACCCTGGTCTAGACTCTAGTGTCTTAAATTGTCTTTTTTTTTTTTTTTTTTTTTTTAAGATCTCCATAAATAGATGGGGGAGGAAAGTTTCTCCTTATGCTCAATTCAAAGTTTGGGGGAAAAAACATCTCTTCTACTTTTATAGTCATTAAAGTTTTTAGGCTCCATTTCAAGAAATGTTCTTAAGTCCCTTAGTTTAATAGAGATTAATTTAATTTTTTTTTCTGAGCTAAAGTCTCTTAGAAAATAAGATCTTCTGACTCAAAATTATCATGCTAGGAACATTTTTTCCCTTTAGCTTTAGATTCACATTTGTTGACCACACTATCAAAAATAAATAGGTACATCCAGTTCAGACTCCTCATCTGCTCATTATTCCCTACTAAAAGGCAAGCAATTTTCTAAAGATACAAAAATTCCCCTGTAGCAGGGAAGGGAAGGCAGGCTGCAGAAAGGGCAATCAAGGGAGCCACATGACCCAAAAGGGGCTGGGCTTGCATGATATAAGCCCAGGGCCTGAGCTGTATAGGTAGTCTTACCTGGAAGCTATAGAGAGAAGAGTCCCAGAGCAAAAGGGCTGCAGCAAGACTAACAGCTGAGTAGGGTAGGTAAAACCCAGGAGGGGCAGAGTCTGCTGAAGGAGGTAAAGAGGCCTGAGCCCAGAAAGGGCAGAGAATGCCGGCCTAAATCCAAGGGTCCTTAATGTCCAATGATGAGCAAATGATTGGTAACATCTGCAAAGTTTTGATGTAGCTAAAAAGGGAGATTAGGAGGCTGGCAATGAGGCTTTAAGGCAATGAGTAGTGACATCTGTGTTCATGAGTATGAGATCTTGCTTGGGGAGCCCTGGGGCAGCCTCCCTTTTTCCTAAAAGTATAATTACTTCAAGATGTGGTCAGTGAGTGGAATGGGAGATCTGCCAAAGGAAGTAAAGGAGATGAGGGGGGATCCAAGGGTTCATGGCCTCCCCTTGGATGGGACTTAATTACACCCTCCTGCTATATTGTTTCATAAGACAAATGTTTATCTTAGTCTAGTCTACCTTAGGCTTCACTTGTGACATACTCCACTGGTTTAGAACTTAGAAGCCTTTACTTTTCCATTTTGAAAAGGAATTAAATTTCAAATTAGAACTTAAGTTTTAAAAAGCGCTAGTTTCCTTGTTGGGACTGCAAGCCTTGAAACCTCCATTAGCTACTGGCTCATCAAAATATCCTTTTGAAGATATATTCAAGATGGTCAGATTACTCCTGCACTTCTGTGACCATATTTTATCAGGACAGTTTCATTTCATCATTAAAAAGATGTGAGGTCCAGTGATCTATCTACTGATGTTTGTTATGCCCACTGCAGAAAAGGGGGCACTTCAGCCTTGGAATTGCTACTGACATTATGTTAATATGCAGCCAGGCTACTCTTTCTATTATTTTGTATGCGGACACTTGTTTGCTTTGTATCCAGATCTTAATTAAAAAAACTTGGAAGATGTTTCCAGAAAACCTAAATCTGGGCTCTTTCAAAAAGTTTGTGTTTCACTTGAAAATAAAAAGATTCCTTCAGAAGATAAAATAACTCTTTAACTCTGCAGTCTCAGGTCTGTTTACCTTGGGGAGCTTTTTGAGATTGAGTGAGAGAGACTTGAGAATTCAAGTACGCAAATAACAGTGTAGAATGCAAAGAGTCTTCATTCTGGTCAATGGTTTCAGGTGTTTACTTCTTCAAGCATTCTCTAAGTTCACCACATGGCACCAATCTTAATTACTAGTCTCAACCACCATGATACGAAACTGAACAAATCTGATGTATGTACTGTTATGAATTGCCAGTGCCAAGGTGTGTAATTGTCTAATGCACTTTTTTTTTTGCATGGAGAATAAACTATGGTGCAATTTCAATATGATGAACAAAATTTCCCATTCCTTCCTTCAAAAATTATTTTTTGCAAACAAACATAAAAACAAAATACCTTCCACTTAAGAAATACACTTCTTCTTCCTGGAGGGAGTTCAGTGATTGTGGTATATGAAATCATTGGCTTCTCAGTCAGCTCTAGTGAATAGAGATGGGGAATGTAAACTCAAACAAAATCAATGTGATTTTGATGCTTTCAATAACATCTGCAGACACTACATAGTCTTATGCAATAATTGGAAGTGCAGCGTCCTTGTTGCCAAGCCTAACAAGAAGAGCCACGTGACACTTACTATGAGGGACCACAACCTCTCTGCTCCAAATGCAGACACAGTGTTGTTCATCATTGGGTATGCATCTGAGCTGTGCAATGTATGATGATGTTACATGTAATCCAGAAACAGTCACATTGACCGCATTGTTTGCTATGGGCACCTGCGAATAAACATGTTTTAAATATGTTGCGTCATTTAAAATACTAAAAAGGGACCTGATCCTTTGCCTTCAATTGCTTTTAACACCCACAGTGAATAAGAAGCACAGAGATTGAGAACAGAATTTCAGCCAAGTGCTGCATGCCCATCTTTTGTTACTATGCAGGAAGGCATGGCTTAAAAATGTTAAATTATCAAGGACTCTTTCTATAACTCTTAACTGTTGTCTTGATCCAGAATTACAGCTCTGTTGACCTACATTTCTTAGGGCTATACCCACAAATCATCTGTCTCTTCTGGCTTGGTCTGGTCAAAGGAAGCTGTCTAGGCAGAGGTGAGATGGGAGGGGGGGGTTTGGGCGGGGGTTGTTTTTGTTTTTTGCAAAACCACCATTTCTATCACACCACTGCTTAGGAGGCCTGCATGGATTACAATTCTGTGGAAGCATGAATTGACGAGGACCTCAGTAGCACACTTCAACTTTTTAGTGAGCAGTGTGTGGTACCTTGCTGATTTTGGAGAAGCAGGGCCTTGTAGCTCATAATTGGGGATCTTGGTTTTCTGTTTCTCATGGAGAAAACCACGGATTTCCATTTTTTTTTTTTTTTTTTTTTTTTTTTTTTAAATCAGAGAAAATGTGGATTTTTCCATTTCAGCAGAGAAACCTGTGGATTTCCCCCTTTTGTAAAGGGGGAGTTCCAGCCTGCAAGAGCAGTTTGCAAAAGGGGTGGGAAACCCCCAGCCCTGCCTGGAGGGGAAGGGGAGAGAGAGAAGGGCTGGGCATGGGCCTCTCAGTCAGCCAAGGCTGGGCTCAGGCTCGCTCTTCCCTCCTGGATCCCAAGGTAAGTAGAGCTTGGGAGTTGTGGGGCAATGCTGGGGGGGAAATTAGCTAGGGGCTGAGGGAGTGAGGAGAAGTTGGGGAAAGACATGGAGTGCCCGCCAGCTGGGTGGACGCTCCATGTGGAGCTTTCCCCAACACCTTCCCCTCCCCTCAGCCCAGGCAGGTGGGGTCAGAGTGCACCCCAGGATGTGGCAGCAGCTTCTCCCCCGGTGCATTCCCATATTTTCCTTCTTACCTGGGGAAGTAGGGGGGCATGCTGGGTGCTGTTGGCCCCAGGCAGCACACTGTGTCCCTTCCCTGCCCCCTACCTCAGCTCACTCCCTGTGCCCACTCCCAGAGGCAGGGGTGCCCCTCTGTGGGCTGCATATGCACTGCCCAGCCGGCTGGCCAGCTGTGGGGGTTCGCACATGGCAGCCACCATTGCACCACTCCTCTGCTGCTGTGCTGCCTTTCTGCAGCTGGCTGCACAGCTCCATGGGCACAGCTCTGTGGGCGAGCTGTGCAGCCACTGTGTGGGCTACATACATGCTGCCCAGCTGGTGGGAGTGCTCCATGCCCTGCGATGCCTTCCTGCCATGAGCTGCATGGCTCCACAGGCAAGCAGTGTGGGGTGTGGCAGCTGCCATGTGCAAATCTTCTCCACCCCCCAACCCCCAGTTGGCCAGGCAGCATGTAGCCCAGAGGTGTGCCTGTGGAGCTTGCCTGCAGAGCTATGCAGCTGGCCACAGGAATGCAGTGCAAGGTGCAGGAGCGGCAGTACGGTGTGGTGGAAGCCACCCATGTATGGCTCAGAGAGGCATTGCTGCTCTTGCTCTCCCCTGGCCCTGCTCCTGGGAGTGGGTGCAGACATCTTCTCCCCACCCCACACACACACACTTACCTGCTGGGGTGTGTGCCTGTATGTACAGGGCTGGGGGGCTGTTGTGAGGTGCACCAGTGGGGCTCTTGGGGCGCCTTTAATTTTAATAATGGATTTTGGATTTTTATCAGAGACTTTGCTATTTAAAAAAAAAAAAAAAAAAAAGGGAAAACCAGGATCCCTGCTCCTGACAATCCCACTGTTGCTCAATACAACACTGTATCAGATGGATCATGCCAATGCAGGAAACAAGGGGGCTCTTCTCTTTTGTACCCTTGGACGTGTGTGGGTTGTAAATAAAACCAACCCCAAACCTTACATGGTCTTTTAAAGGTACCTCTAGATCAGAAGAGCCAATGTTCCTTTTTAGAAGGCTGAGTGAATAGAAGGCCCAGCTACAAGAAAAATAAAGGAAAGTGATAGGGAATGCAACACAAGGAAATAGACCTGGTATGGGAGGAAGGGAGAGATTCCTCAAACTCTGTAGAAATATGGGGTGGTTCTGCTTTGTGGTTCACATTTCACCTGCTTTTGCAGGAAGGCAAGGAAAGACATTATTAAAGGGACCAAACCATTTGCTCATAGAGCATCCCTTCAGTCTTGTTTCTGCTCCATCATCTGCATGTGCTTGTTTCAAAACTCACAAGCTCGCTATCTCACGTGACCAGCAACGAAAGACTTGGAAATGTCTTGGGTAAGTTCCAGGAACTGGGAAAAATAAACAGTACTGATGCTCTCAACCCCTGTATAATGTATGCTAGACACAGTATCGGGGAAGGAAAACAAGGGAAATACTGCAGGCAATAAAATTATTTTATGTGAAAGTGTAAGTAAATTTGAAACCAAAATTGTATGGAATCATGCTATCCAAAGTCCTCAAGCACAGAGATATTTATTGAAACGATTACAAGAGACAAAAAAGAAGCAAACAAGTAAGTTACTATAAAAGCATTTGGCAAACATTTTTGTAAATAAAAATCTTAATCTTTCAGTGGCCTAACCTTTTCATTTTGAAAACAAAATAATATGCACACAAATGCATCCTGTTGCTCTGTCAGATGTTATCAAGAACACTCCCAAATACTCTCTCAGACTTCAAGCTGCTTAGCCTGGCTCTGGGCATGTGGCATTCTTTCTATCCCTTGACTTCCCTGAGCCTGAGCTAGTATTGCTGGGTGCAGTTTCTGGCTGCTTGGATTGGTTCAGGAAGCCATGTGGATGTTGGATCCATTCCAGGCAAAAATCCCTGCTTTGAGCCTTTTAAATGTTGGGCAGACCATGGCAGGTCACAATTGTATATTTGGCTTTAGCATGACTGGCACCCAAACAGCTCTGTTCATAGGTTCTTGTTTTTAACCTGAATGCACACTTCACTATAGTCCTACAACTGCTAATCATGTACTGTAGTTGAATTTTATTACCCCAAGCATACATAGTCAGGTTACTGTTTCATGACCCCCGCTGAACAGAATTGGTCCCCCAGAATAAATGACTATTGATCCTTCCACTGATGATGTTCTCGGGAGGAAATAAGAACCCCCTTTCGTATAAGCATGTAACTGCCCAATTTCTTCAGTACTCTGGTATTGTACACTTCCTTGCATGTCCCACTTTGGTATTCATGAACCTGTCCGTGTTGGTCACTAACCCTAAAGACCCAGCAAGTAGTACCACCTTGTGGTTCATATTTCACTTGCTTCTTTAGGAGGACAGATGACAGGCCTGTGTTTCCACAGTGGCTCCTGAGCAATTGGAGACATTTTCCCCCCGGTTCTCTGAAAACCAACATTATTTCAGACATCCCTTGCTGATGAACCACTTTTAAGAAAACTGTCACAAAACATTCACCACAGCTAGCTCGCTAGCACTGAACTAACTTTACAAGCCAATTGCAATCTGGGGTAGTCAACTTCGAGAGTGATGTTCATGCAAAAACTTCTTATCAGCTCTCTCCGTCAAGATTTTGGAAATGTTTTTTCAGGAAAAACATTATCTGTGGCTTATCACTGCACCTTCCTTCATGTTGGTTGGCCAAGTTTGCACAGCTGGAACTTCAGCTGTTTGTGATGGTGGGCTAAATTGCTTCCATCCTTGGAGCCGTGAAGGGAAGATGAGTTATCCCACAATAGATACCACAAATCAGTTGTAGAGCGAGACATATGCACATCAGCTGGATGTCATTATTCAGGCCATACTTGTATACAGTTGTGCAATGTGGACAAGTGCAAGTGGGCTTGCATTGGTATAAACATATGCTGTGAAGTAAATGTACTTGAAAAACTGAGCACATACACCAAACACTATTTTTTATGCGTTTTGCGCAAGAATGATGCTAACTGCTGAAAAAGAGTCATATTCTCTTTTGGTTGAATTCAGTCCCCCTCTCATTAATATCAGTAGAACTACTCTAAGTAATTCAAACTCAAGTAAGTGCAAGCCGTAATATGACTCTTTTTAACTGTTAAATTAAAAAAAAAATCCTTTAGTGTAAAGCACAGTTTGTTCTGTCAAATATCCTATGTGTTGTAGATGCAGAAATATCACCTAAAGCCATTAAACTGATGTGAATCTTCAGTTACTTACCACAATCCATTCTGAAGATGCTGGAGATGCCTCCTTATATCGCAGTTCATATTGCATAGAAGTTTTTGGTGGGTCCCACTTAATTACAAATTTGTTTGATACTTGGTGAGCATTTATGTTGGAGGGTGAACCACATTTCACTGAAATGAAAAGTTTGGAAGGAATCAACACAAATACAAGCAGGAAAACTATGATTTATTTTTGGTTTTAAGCCAAAGCAAAGAATGCTTAAGATATCTAGCTTAGAATACTGAACAATGGAGTATCTTAAAAGTGAGAGTAAAACTGTCTAGTAAAACTTTGTTGTGTGAGACAAAGTGGCCCCATTCAACCATTTATCAAGCATGATGAGGGTCGTCTTACTGATTTCAGAGACAGAATTTTTGGAGTATGTTACTGTTCAGTGGGTGGATGTGCTTTATTGTGAAGTTGCCTAATTGGCTCCACAGTACAGTTTCACAGTCTACATGTGCAGTGCTTAGGCTGAAGTAAATTAATTAACTCCACCACAGAATAGTACTGCCTGACACGAGCACTATTCTGCAGTGGAGTCATTTACTTTGTTACAATTTGTACCCTAGCTAGCCCCTCTGCAGCTTGTTGAATTGAAGTGGAACACTTCTGGGCTGGCAGGTTCACCCCGGGGTCCCCTGTCAGCCACAGCTGCACTACCCCAGCTAAATGTGCTGTGATCCTGAGCGCACATGTAAACACTGCACTTGGGAGCAATAAACTCCAATGTGAACGGTGCCAGAGTTTATTCAGCCACACTAATCATGTAATGCACCCAGTGAGTGTTGCTAGCGGAGTCAGAATGTCAAATAGACATGTAACTCTGTGTGTGTGTGTGCACGTGCGCGTGTTTAACAGCTATCCCAAATTAGGTGGTTCTAAATTCTACTGTTATGTTAGCTTGATCATTTCAATGCAAATGTTTACTTACTCTGAAGGACTCACTGGAGGTAACAGTAGCAGCTAAGAGTGATTATAATAGTGTTGTGTGATGCTGAGGAGCATTTCCTGAGATAATCCTTAAGTGTTTCCCAGAATTTGACTTTATGTCAGTACTTGTATGCAATGGTGGTCTTACCCATGAGATAAGTAAGTTCTCACCTGCATTAGCTAGTACAGGATTCGCCATGTCTACCTTCCTCTCCCTGCCCCCTTTTAATTGTAAAAAATTGTATATCAGAGTACGTAGGTAGTCCACAAAACAGACTGAAGACTGAAAAAAGTTCCCAAAAAAGCAGAGGTTCAATTTATGGAATTACTTAAACACAGACCATTAAGCTAACTTTTTATTTAGAAAACCAATAAAAAAAGTTCAGAAATATAGAAAACATAATGCAAGAAGGTTGTCAAATATGGTAAGCATATGTTGCTCTACATTTTTGGTAAATGCCTGATTGAAAAAAATCTTAATTATAAAAGGCATTGTAAATTTTACCTCTGACATCAGAAGGACCAAGATTTTGCCATATACATCTAAATTATAGCCTACCTTTTTCATTTGGTAATTAAAAACTAGTGTACATTGAGAATTATACAATTATCAAATAAAGTTCCAATAAAATTGGACCCCATCTTTTGCTAAGTTGCCTTGCATCATAAGTTCTAAAGTGATACAAATGATATTAGAGGCAGTGTACCTGCTTTGCTTGGTATAAAGGAGATATTCTTTGTTTTCACACAGCTCTCAGTGGAGTAAATCACAGATACCCAGATAGTCACAGGGCGACTCATGTATAGGTGACTTCGTTCCACTTTGATGGAAGATGATGAGGTATTTCTTTCTAGACATTTCTTGATTTTGTCCCTTTCAACAAAGAGATTTGAGGTGGGAACAAAACAAATCAAAATTGTTGGATTACAACTTGTTTTGCGTACAGCAGAGGTTCCCAGACTGGATGCAAGACATCTCCTGGAGGTGGGGATGCAGGTGAAATTGTGTAATGGCAGATTTAATCTTTGTTATAATAATAATTGGCAGTTAATGGGTTAAAATGTAAAACATATATGGGTAGAGTTATGCAGGTTGCTGGTAAATCTGGAGGGGATTATGCAATAAGAAAACATTTGGGAACCTCTACATTACCACAACAGCATGATAGATGGTGAATTTCTTGATATATGCACATACAGAAATGCTAGGAGGTAAATTCCGAAGCAGAATCCAAGATTTCTGAACCAGACCTGTGAGTGTAATACTGAGATCCAAGTCAGTCTAGCTAAGTCTGAACTTAAGTATTTTTACATTTCTATAAGCACTTATGTGGCCTCTATCACCACAGTAACTGAATGTTTTACAATCTTTAATGTATCAATCTAGTGGTGACAAAAATATGGCCTGTAGGCTAGATGCCCTGTCATCCACCCCTGGGGCTGCCCCTGCATCTGAGTTGATAGACATGCCACCAGACCAGCCCTGCACGTAGGGCCTAGGAGGCACGCCGCGTATGGCATCCATTCTGCCTGGTCTGGGATCCTCTCTACATGTGATGACCATCCTGGCTGGTCCGGAATTGCACCATGCGTGAAGCCCACGTTGTGACCTGTGCCATGCACACACAGTGCCTGCTCCAGCTAGTCTGGAACCCAAGCTGCATACAGACCCTGAGCCCCATTTGCAGTGTGGGCTGTGTGTGGTATGTGTCTTGGACGGGATGGGGTGGGTGCTGTGTGTGATGTGGATTCTGGAGGGGGTGCTAGTTCTGGCTGGGGGTGGGGGTCAATGGGCCCAATCCACCCTGTGGACTGGCTTTGCAACTGCAGTGCCAGATGAGTTTGCCACCCTTGTATTAATCCCTCTGGAAAGACAGGGAAGCACTGTTCTTTCCCTATTATATAGATGTGGTACTTAGGCACAAAAGGATAAGATGACTTTCCCAGGGTCATATGAGAAATATGTGGCAGAGAAGGGAACTGAACTTAAATCTCTCAGATTCCAGATAGTGTACTAACCCTTAGAAAATCTCTTATCATTTAATATGTAACTTTTGAACAGCAGTAATACGGATGCAACCAAAGACAGCCTTTTATTTAGGATGTCCACATTGTTTACAGTGGTCTCAGTGCACAAGTTCAACTCTACCTTCACATATATATTCATCACCTATGTTTTTTCATCACCTCAGGGCTTTTGTGCTAGAGCCTTGTGAGGTACCGAATGACTGCAGCTGTGTTCTGTAAGAACTGTAACCCATTTACACAACAAGCATGCAAAATGTAGAGCACTCCTGCAATGTTTGGTGTTCTTAACTCCTGTTGGCCTCAACTGTAAGCTCTCTTGCATCAAAGATTTTTGTAGACTCTGGCTTCAGTGCATTTCAGGGGGAGAAATAAAAAGGTAACCTGTGCCACTCTGATCCTTGGGCAGCTCAGTGACATGAATTAGAACAGCGTCAAAACCTTCTGCAAACCATACTAACTGTCGGTAACCCCAGGGGCCACCCAGGCACCTAGAGATTGCCTTGGGCAAGCGCCCTTTGTCACAGATATGACCCCACTGTGGCAGTCTGGGAGAAAAGCCAGTATAGGGATCATTATGATTTCTGTCTACTTCTACACATTTGCCTTAACAGAAAGAATCCTTCAGTAGCTGGACTATCCAGAGTACAGTTGAACATTTTCGTCCAATTCTGGCATTCACAGGAAAGAACAAAGTTCTATGTAAGTATGCATTAATATCTTTTTTTCTCTAGAAAAAAGAAATAAGATATTAGGGTAGAGTATTAGTTCAGGAAGTGGCATGTTATATACAGGTGGGGTACTATGTGTGTGTATGACATGAAGGCAGATTTGGTCTTAGGGATGGGCAAATTTGGCAACTGCCCAGGGTGCTGTGGTCAGGAGGGCACCATACACATGCACACACAGCAGCGCTCTACTCCCACCCGGTGCCCAGCTGATCCCCGCCCTCCTGCCTCCAGCTGCTGCTGGGCAGTGCAGGTGGCTGTGGGAGAATATTCCCTGCTGCCCATAATGAGGCCTGGGAGATGCCCATAGTGCTGAGGACTGAGCAGACGGGGCTGCCTGCCAAGGCAGTCACACTCCCCCTGTCCCTCCCTTTTCCCACCCTGCCTGACTATGCAGCTGCACCAGTGATGTTGTGATCACTCCCAGCCTCAGTGGCAGCTCCATGTGGGCACTCAGGCAGCAGTGGGCCAGGCTGACAGCTGTTGGGTGGCTGCAGTATGGCAGCCAAGGATGGGGACAAGCTGAGGCCAGGGCCTTGTGCCTGGGCAGCTGTACTCCACTGCGGCAGCACCACTGACTTGGGGGAGGGATGGCACCAAAACAGAAGTTCAGCCAGGTGCCATTTTCCCTAGGGCCGGCTCTGCATGAGGGAATGATTTAACTGTAGCTGAAACCTTTCCTTGGGTATTTCCTGAGTGCTTAGCCATGGAGTCTTAGGCCATTTATAGATGTTACATTTTACTAGGTTTCATCCAGACTACAGCCATCTCTATATACATGTGTACGTCTGTAGTCTGAATTAAAAATTGGCTCCAGTCTGAATTACCTAATTCTCATTGAAAGAGGATTAAAGTTAATACAGACAAGAGCAGCCTGAACTAGGCAATTTAAACTGTATTAATTAGCATGTATATACAGCATTGCTTTTAGGGAAAAACAGTCCTTAGGAACTCAGATAAGCGTTACTTAGGAATGCAGATAAGTATTGCAAATATCAATTTTCTCAATGGAAACTCAGTTAAGTTTTTGAAACATAACAGAGGCTAATCAGGCACAAAATAACTCTTTTACAAAAGCCAAACATGCAAACGACACCTCACCCTATGTATCAGTATCCTGATTAAGCCCCACAGCTCTGGCCAAGCACAGGAGCTACTGGTCTGTGACAAAGGGGGCAACCCCCCGTGATTGTCTAATAACCCTTCATTTGAACTGATTTGGGTCAAGCTGTGTGGTGTGAATCAGTTAACACGGTTTAGAAAATAGTGAGCATGTCTACAAGTGACCGTAATGATCCTTTAAAGCAGTTTAATGGAATTGCCTCAACTTGTATTAGATAAAACGCTGCATAACAGTGGAAAGGTCTTTCATCCACCGTCTGCTGCACATTTGGCCTTTGTAGACCTAGAATGTACCAACTCAACGTTCTTCTTAAAAGTGAATTTATTTTTTAATATCAGAGTGTAATTGCTTGCTGTTTTTGGAGGAGATGTGATGATCACAATACAATATTTAATAAGTGAATAAAAATGACTGAAGGTTTCTCTTATCTTCTGCTTCAACCTAGCTGTAAATTGGCAGTTAATATTTCAAAGCAAGGTTTTTGAAGGCACATCTCTGGAAGTGTTTTTCTTTAATCCCTTTCTTTCTGGCAGCCAAATCAGATAAAGAACATTTTCAATTTCCAGCTGATGTTACTTGTGGAAAGCAAAGTTCTTTCCCAAGCATATGGAGGATTTTATTTTTGTTTGTAACCCAATTTAAAAAAAAAAAAGAGAGAAGTTTCTTTCATTCTTTTCAAGAGCACTAGACTGGAATTCAGAAGACTGAAATTCATATTCCAACTGTGTGTCCCTTTACTTTGGACAAGGGACTAAGGGTATGTTCACATGGAAAGGGTAGGCGTTGTACAGAGATACAAATGCCAGCTCTGGAACTGTAAACATTACAGCCACAAACAGTACAGCCTGACCTAATTATCCCTGCTTTTCAGTAGAGCTCATTAAAGCTGTGCTGGTGTGGTTATATTGCATCTGGAGCTGGCGTGGTTATATTGCATATTGGAGCTAGTTTGGGTGTCTCTGCATGATGCTGACTGGCACCGTGTAGACACATCTTTAAACTCTCTGTAACTCAGTTCCTGGTCTTGTGCTTGCAATATAGTACCCCTTTCTTCCACCCTTTGTCTTCCTTGTCTTTTCATAATGGCTGACACTTCTGAGCAACTAGAATACTAACATCTCAGGTTATAGTGTGCATCTAGAAGCATGCTGTCAGTTAGGACTGAGTCAAGCTTTGCTTTGCAGTCACAAAAAGTGTGGACATATGTGCAGCTCTCCACTGTAACTCACGGCACTTCTCAGGAAGCGCCATGAGTTACAGCATTCCCCTTGACACAACAGACATTCACTGTTGGGTCTGGGGGGGTTGCGGGATCAAGCTCCAGTTTAGAGTGGTTGTATGTCTGCAGCCATTTTCCCCTAGCCCCAGCCACCCTCCCAGCTCTGGTGCTGTCTTCAGAATGGAGATGTGGAAGGGATGGGAGGGAGCTCAGTCTGAGGTTTGCCCAGCCTGTGCTGGAAGGTGGAGCAGATGGATTGGAGCCTTCCACCTCGGGGAAAGAGGAGGGGATCAACCCATCCACTCCATCTTCCAATGCAGGCTGGGCAAATTCCTCCCTTCCCTTCTCCCCTTCCCACTTTGCAGACAGCACCAGGGGCAGTGCTGGGCTGATACAGCTTAGCTGTGCTCCTAGTGCACACTGACAGAAGTTAATGAAGGTGCTCCACTTTGAAGCATATTCATCTGAACCCTCATGTAATGAGGGTTCAGATTGTTGCATGATTGGGCAGTTTTAAAGTGCATAGCAACTGTGCACTTCTGTAAGGGCAGAAGTGTGCCAGGGTGGGGGAGGCAGGCAGTTTGACTCCTGTTCCCCATACCTTGCCCACTGCTGCCTATTCCCCTACTGCTTCTCCCCTCCTCCCCACCACAACCTCTGCCCCCTGCTCCCCACCACTGTTTACCCTCTGGCAGGGCTTTGACTTCAACCTGGCCTGAAAACAACTGTTGCAGCAGCAACAGCAGCTCTGGCACAGGTTTTGGGGCTTAGCTGGATCTGCTGCAACAGCTGTTACCAGGTCAGGTTGGGTCCAGAGCAAACATATACTGCATGAGCTGGGCTGGAGCCAAAGTGAGGCTAAGTGGTGGGGGAGAGAGAGAAGGAGGAGGGGAAGCAGGTGGGTGGGGAGAGGTGGGGGGGTGGCAGCAGGGGAGGGACAGGCAGCAGTGGGCAAGGTGTCGGGGAGAGAGTTAAAATTACTCAACTCCCCCACTGCCTGACCCCCCCCGCCCAGTGGTAGGAGGGGTCAGGGCTGGAGGTAGAGGCACAGCAGTTGCTGGCCCTCTGCCCCACCCCCCTACTGCCCTGTACTCAAATCCAAGACAAAGGTATTTCCCCCTGTTGCTGCTGGGCTTCGAATAGTCGCTCTCAGGCAGCTTTTGCCCGGTTAGAGTATGTCACGCACCTTCTGGGCCTGTGTTGTTGCCAGAGTAGTTCTCTTCTCCCCGTGTTGCCAACTCCGATCTCGCCTGCCACAACTTGGTGTTCCTCAGCAGGTGGGGCCAGTTAGCGGGACCCTCAGTGGCCTGGGTTCTGCCCGGTGGTTTCTCACGGGGCTCCACCACCCCTACACCCCAGCCTCATGCCACCTTTGGTGAGTTGCCCAGCCGTTATCTACAGCCTCTCCCATGGGGTCACTCTCTCCGCTGTTGCCTTATGGCTATCCATGGCTTTGGGCCCTGCTTGCCTGCAAGGGCCCAACCCGACAGCTCTCTGCACACTCATTCTGTGCTCCCTGGGTACCTACCCCACGGGAGAGCAATTCTGCAGCGACTTTCCTACTGCCCTGCCCCTGGGGTATTTATCTCTATTCCCTATGCCCCTTCACCTAATGTAACAAAAAAATACATGCACCATCAAAACTAACTGGTAAAGTTATTCCTGCCCACTCCTATCCCCACACCAGAGCCTAATAGGGAGGGAACGTGCTCCTCTTGACTTGTCGCCTCTGGGCCCACCTCTTGTCCGTTCCTTAATAGGGCGGACCCCGGCGGTGATACCTGCCCCGACCGCAAACCCCTTTACGGCTTTCCCCAGGTCTTCGGCCCCTGTGGGGCCTGCCTTCGTGCCCCATCATCCTGGCACTCCCACCTGGGTTTCGTCATGCTCCCTAGTGCCGCTTCAGTCCTTCTTCTGGCCGGCACACCCGTCATCCCACTGTTGGCTGACGTGGATATTTGTTGGGGGGCCCCACTCTCCCCAGCCCGTGTCAGCTCCTACTCGCCCGGCTCCTCGGGTTCATTGTGCAGGGTCTTCTCAGCCCTCAGCATCAGCCGTGGCTCTGCTTCCCAGCTATCCGTCCCCTCCACCATCGTGGCCGTCGTTTTTATCTCTGCCGGCTGGCGTCTGATGCTGACGTCACCAGCTGGCTGTAACTGCACAAAAAGGCAGCTAATGAGCCGTGTGGGTTCCTTCTCCTGATCCACGTGCGTCTTGTCCCGGGCTGCCAGTGAGTGCCATTCATTACTTTGCCCCCTGGGACACCCCCCATCTTGGATTTGAGTAAATATGGTATTTCAAAGTTTATTTTTCCAATGTGATACCCTCCAAGCTCTTCTTGTGCATGTGTCTCACTCTCTAGATATTGATTGTAATTTCAGATATTAAGCTGTGCTATTTTATAATTTAAAAGGATATATATACACAAGAATGTACAGGCGTACCTCATGGAAGTAATTGACAATAGACCTAGTATTTCCAAAATTGACAAAATATTGGAAGCAAGCATTATTGGTCTATTACAGGCACAGCTATAGTATAGTAGTTCATAAACTTTATTTCCTCTCCTACATAGCTACCAACTAGTACTGCTTTTCTTATTGCTTTGTCTAAAACCCTGAATGAACTTGTCCCAAGTAGTAGAATAATATGTGCATAGCAAAAGAAACCTGCCACTTATGATGCATCATGATGTGGTGGGATTTGTCAGGAATCTTCCACTATTAACTAGTAGAGCATTGCAGTTGGTTCCCTTAATCACTTCAGTTAGCTAGTATTTGGTTGACTCCATAGGAAACCCTGTGAATGATGCATATACTTGTAGAGGTCAGCATCATCAGTGCAGAAGTCCTGTGCACTTCACATTGCACAGCCCATCTACCTTTGAGCTTTTGTTTTGCTTTTCAGTCCAAGTTTTCCATTAAAATTTGGTTCCTGACCCGGGGAAAGCCGTAAAGGGGTTTGCGGTCAGGGCGGGTATCACCGCCGGGGTCTGCCCTATTAAGGAACGGACAAGAGGTGGGCCCAGAGGCGACAAGTCAAGAGGAGCACGTTCCCTCCCTATTAGGCTCTGGTGTGGGGATAGGAGTGGGCAGGAATAACTTTACCAAATTGCATATTCTATTCAAATATCAAATCTGAAGAAAGACTCTGACCTTCAGTTTAACTATTTAGAATTAGTATAGCAGAGAGAAAGTAAGGACAGTAGAAATTATGCCAGGGAGCAAGGACAGTTTTTTTTCTGAAATGTCTTTCAAACTTACCACTTGAGGATTATTGTATAGTTAGTACTTCCTTGAGCACTGGAGACAGGCAACCAGAAGCAAAGCAGATTTTCTTGTGAGTCTATGTGACATGCCAGTTCTCCATTCCACTCTGTAAGATGAAAAGTGTTACTCTGTACAATGTTCTCTCTCTTGTAGAGGCCTCAGCTCTGTTGGCTTTAGCTTCCCTTTCCTCTGGTTTCAGACCTCCAGTCTTGGCCGACTGATCCAGACCCAGCTCTCTGTCTCAGACCTGTTGGTTTTCTGTGTCTCTGAGCCCCTGGCTCCTGTGTCTCTTGCGCTGGGCCCCTGGCTTCTGTCTCCTGCATCAACCCTCTGGTTCTATACCCTGGGCTGGCTGGGTTGCTTGTTTCTCAGAGAGTCCTCAGCTCTCTGATCCTTGACCCTTATCCAGGCTGCTTTGCCTCTCCAGCCCTTAGCCCTCTGGTCCTTGACCTGGCTAGGCTGCCTAATGCCAAGTGTCCTACCAGGCACTCCTCCATGGCCCGTTAGACACTACTTGGTCCTCCAGGCTAAACCCTAATTGACAAATAAAAGTCCCTGATTCATATCAAAGGAATCTTCCCAGCCTTGGGTCATTGCTTCCATACAGGGTCGTCAACTCCCTTTGTTCCTTGGAGCCACCCAGAGGGAATGAACTCTGGTGCCTGCTAGTCCATCCACTGCAGGCATCTCTCTCAGAAGCTCTTCACCCTTCAACATGCGGGGCCTGGTGGCCTGCTCTGGCTCAGGCCCTGGATTTATATGCCTGGAAGTCATGCCTACGTTTGGTCACATGTCTTCCCCAGCCCTGCACAGGGTTTCCCTGTACATCAAGGGCCAGCCTGCCCTCCTGCAGCTGTGGCCCCACACTCAGCTGTGGCTGAGCTTGCTGTGTCTCCTTAAAGGGGAAGGAGGCTTGTGGCTCCCTGCCACATTTCCCTCTCTTCTGCTTCCCTTATGCCCTAGTAACAGAGTCTGGGTCCCCTGTTACAGGCAGGTACTTATTCTTAGCAACTGAACCGTGAGTCTCAGAATAAAGAAGTAACAAATATAAAATAGTATATACTTTCTTATGCACTGAATACCTAACCCGTATAACAGGGCAAACAGTTTAGTAATAGTTATGTAACTAAGGGCCCCTCTATACATGCACCTAAAGGTGGGGTGGGATCCAGTGCATGATCCACATAATCCACACATACATGGCAGGAGGCATGATTGTGGGATCACACATTGGATTCCATTGTGCCTGACTGCCGGTGCAGGAAGAACTTGATCCTGGGCTCCCCCTGCACTAGCAAAAGGCATGCTTCTATGGTTGGGAGCTCCCTCAGCTGACAGGGCTCCCAGCTGTGGGGATGCACCATACAGTCCAGCCACTGGGAGCCCCATCTGCTGACTCCATCAGCACCCCTGCAGTTGGGAGACCTCAGCTGATGTGATATTCCAGCTGTGGGGTTGCTTGCATCAACTGTGGTGCATGGGCCATGGCTGGGAGTCCTTCAACTGGGACCTCCTAGGCTCAGGGGTGCATATGGCCACCCCCAGCTAAGAGCTCAGATCAGTTGATGGGGCTTGCAGCCACAGAGACCCTGGCTATGCATTAAATTAATGGCATGATAGGAAACAGCTACAAAGTTATTACACATTGTGAAATAACTTTGTAGCTTATTCCTCTTTTTATCACACCATTAATTGATTGACCCCTTAAGGCATGATTAACTGATGAACTGTGTTTCTTTGTCTGAATGGCATGCCCGGGTTCTGGTGTAACATCTCCACATTTTGTTTTAGAATTTAAATTTTTTGTTTTTTGAAAAAAAATTGAAACCTGTTATATGCTCCTTATTATACTGCCCTGGAGCACCAGCTAATCTTGCTACATCCTTTGTGCACAAATGTCTTTATTGCACTCTGCTTACAGTATACAGGTGGTATGTACTCTGCATTTCCAGTTCTCAGCTCTGTCACAGTACCTTCTGGCTATGAGGTAAGGGCCAGCTAGCTGTCCTTTTGCAGAGGATATCAAGGTGTCAGCAGTGAGTCAGGACTACCATGTTTAGTCTTTTTTTACCTAGGACATGAACCCTATCATGTACACCCACATTTTCAAAAGCTCTAAGTAGCAGCTTAATGTGAAGGCACCAGAATGGGTGCCAATTCAGAGTGGACACCAGAATGGCAACCCCCAGCAAGTCTGTGGCATGGCAGCAGCCCATATTTGGGCAGCTTACTGACTCAGCAACCTGTGTCACCACTGCAGCTGCAGTGGCCCCTGTACCAGGAGATAAGGATACTACTCCCACCCTCCCTGGGCGACAAAATTTCAAACCTCTAGCTCAAAGAATGATTATATCAACACTCTTCCTGTGCTTAGGAAACCACTTACAGATTGTAATTATTGCAGATATGGTAGGATGACTATTTGAGGCCTCTGTTTGCTTACAGTGTGCTTAACACACCAAGCTGGCTTGCACCTTAAATTAAAATTCTTTGCAATTTAAATGAATTGTGCAGAAAAGAAAAGAAAAGAAAAGGATGCTTCTCAAGCAAATCCCAGGACGTCATTCTCCCTTTGTAGTTGGCCTTGGTGAGGCTGCAGCTGGAGTACTGTGTCCAGTTTTGGGTTGCACAATTCAAAAAGGATGTGGAGAAGCTCAAGAGAGTCCAGAGGAGAGCCCCGTGCATGATCAGAGGTCAGGAAAACAGACCTTATGATGAGAGGCTGAGAGCTATGGGACTTCAGCCTGGAAAAGCGCAGGCTCAGGGGTGATCTGATGGCCACCTATAAGTTTATCGGGGTGCTCATCAGGATCTGGGGGAATGTCTGTTCACCAGAGTGCCCCAAGGGATGACAAGATCAAACGGTTACAAACTTCTCCATGACTGTTTCAGGCTGGACGTAAGTAAGAACTTCTTTACTGTCCGAGTCCCCAGGGTCTGGAATAGACTGCTGCCAGAGGTGGTTCAAGCACCTACTTTGAATGCCTTCAAGAGACATTTGGATGTTTATCTTGCTGGGATCCTATGACCCCAGCTGACCTTCTGCCCCTGTGACAGGGGGCTGGACGCGAAGATCTTCCAAAGTCCCTTTCTGTCCTAATTTCTATGAAGTTTATGAAGTCTAGGATCTTATGGACCTCAGTACTCTGTGCCTGGAGAAATCACAAACTACTCTCAATAAACTGAGGGTAGATATTTTTCTTTTTCTTTCTTTGTAATTTAAACAAATTGTGCAGAAAAGAAAAGAAAAGAAAAGGATCTTTGTGGAATACTTTTGCCCCATGTAACTCAATTTAATATTAATGAAGGTATGCAACAAACGCCAAATATAATTAAATATTGTTCTTTACCTGTTTTGTAGCTGAGTAGGAAAACAAAACTTGAGTCTAACATTCTCCTAAGTAGATGATTTCATTTCTTAGGGTCAAATTTAACATTTAAATGTCTGGAGTTTATTTCCCAAAAATTGAGACAGCCAAAATTGGTGAAAACAGTTTTGAAAATAAGCCTATCATCAATTTGCATAATTTACAATTTACATATGCAGCATATGAATAGGGTGACTATATGTCCAGCTTTTACCTGTTCTAAACATTTGTCCCATTGATTTGGTAAATAAACACTCCTGTCCTACTTTCAGCGGGATACCTGGGATTGGTGTTTATAATGAGCATCCCGGAGAAAGCAGGATTGTTTCATTTCACTCTCAACTCCAACTTGCTCTGCTGGGACTTGGCGGGTGTATCTACATGTGCAGTTAATGTAAAGCGTATCACTCTGGAGTTTATTGCTCCTGGGTGCTGCATTTACATGTGTGCCTAGGACCTGGACCTCAGCACATTGAGCTGGATTGGAGTAGCCCTGGTTAGTGAGGGACTAGGCGGGTCAGCCTATTTGTCCAAGGCTGCTCTGCCTCATCTCAATATGCTGTGGTGGGGCTGGCTGGGACACGAGTGCTCCAGTGTAGGGCTAGCTGGCAGGCAGTTCCTACAGTGAAGCACCCTTGTGTGCCAGCCAGCCCCGTCAGTGTATACATATGTGTTGTGGTGCACTAAATAATGCCGCAGCAGGATAGTGCTTGTGTTTATAAGTATTAACCTATGGTGGTGTTTATTAGTTTACTAATCTACTAAGGCTGCATGTGTAGATGTGGAGACTTTACTGTGGAGCTAATTACACAGCTCTGCAGTAAACATCTCATGAAGATGCACCCAGAGACAGCTGAGCATGCGAGAGACTGGAGTGTCCTGTTCTGAAAATGGAAAAATATGGTCATCCCATCTATGAAGTCAATACGAGAACTCAGAAATGCAAGAGATCTGATTCCTAATGACTTGATAGATCAGATAACCAGTCCTCTTCATATTAATGGATGATTTGCATAATAGTATGAAAAGTTAAATCCATTCAGCAAAAGATATTGTCTGAATTTTGATAACTTATAGGCTACAGCCCAATCCTACATTATTCCTTTTTATAGCTGAAATTCCTGTCCTACAAGGAACATGAGATCAGGAAGGGCAGGAGTTTCTTTTAATATGTTACCTCCCTGTAGCATTAAATTTAGAGGGCAATGTTGAATGTTACAGTTATTTACTTAAGTACTTCTGAAGCTATTTTTCAGGGATGTTGTGTTTGTATTCCAGAATAATAGATTATTAGAACTATTTCAGAAATCTAACAGAATTTGGATTAAATATATTTTCCTTTTCTATTTTGCTTCTTACTATTTGAACTATCAGCTAAAAAGAATTAGCAAAGATGTTCCTGGTATCACCCACTCTTTCATTTTCTTGTTTAAAGAAAGACAAAAATTTTATTTATATATGTTCTCTTTACAGAAACAGATAAAAATCTTGATATGCAGATGATGAGGTTAAGTAAGCTTTATTTCTCAAATAAGGAGCACACGACTGTACCGTATTAAATATACATGTCATTTGTTTTAAAAAAATTCAAACTAGCTGAAATCCTTCATGAGAAATATTTTACTGTTTAGAAGTTTTATGTGCTGAATATAAGTAGTACATCTCTGAAGAAGGGCTTCAGCTTTGGTCTGCCCTTTGCAGTCTGACTTCTAGTGTGTACACAAGAGGAAAATTAGTGTTATGCTCTTCTGAACAGAGCAGAAAGATGTCCCTATATTTTAGAAAATCCCTGCTACAGAAGGACTATCTTAAGTTCCTGGATCATAAACATCTCCAATACAGAAACAGCTAGGAAGGGGCAAGGAGGCAGAAAACTCCATGCGCCAGATCTTGTGAAGTTCTCAGGCATCAGTCCCTCCTGGCAGAAAGTTCTGAGGGATGGAAAGTAGAGAGCATTTACATACAGCCAGGGGTCAGCAACTTACAGCCTACAGATAGGGCTCACCAAGCAATTTCCTTTTTTTTTTCTGTCTTGTCTCTGCAGCTGGGATATTACCAGCAATTTGACAGTAGGGGAAATTGGCAGCAATCAGCAACAGCATTTGGCAGCACCTGGAAGTAACAGTGGTGGTGGCCAAGTTGCAGGCAGCAGCCTGCCTTCAGACCAAGCTGTATTAATTCCCCCTGCTATTGCTAAAAGGTTGCTGACCCCTTTATGCCATGGGTCTTGCCTATACCATGACAGCAGCATTTCCCAGCAAAAAAAAGGGTCCGAACAAGTATTGCCCATGTGAGTCCACAGGCAGGCACCAGAGTTGGAAGTTTCCATTGAGGTCACTCCAGGCTTGTTCCCAGCACCTGCCTTCAGGCCCATCAGAGACTGAGGGCCTCTAGACATTCAGGTAAAGGTATGATAGGATCTTATGTGTGATCCACACAATCATGCCTCTTGCCATGCCATGTGCATGACAGGAGGCATGATTGTGGAATCCAGCATCAGATCCAAGCACACCTTATTGCCAGTGAAGGGGGAGCCTGGGATCCCAATCCCAGGCTCTCTCTGCAGCGGCAAGTAGCTGTAAGTCTCCTGTGCTACAGGCTGGGTCAGCTCTGTAAGACTCAGGCAGGCTTCTGCCCTATAGCCATTGTTAAGTGCACTGATCCAGTTACTACCAAGCAAGGCCAGCTGACCCCCAGCCCCTTCCCTCTGATTGGTTTAAGGAACACTTCCAGCACCTGAGCCTTGCTGCATAGCATCCAGGTCTGCAGTTTCTCAGCAGCTCTTGTCCTAGCAACATTCCTGGATTCCTGACCCTGCTGTTGGCCTGCTCCTGGATTTTGGCCTTTGGATATTCCCTGAAGACCTGTTACCTGACCCCAAACCCTGGCTTGGCTTTCTCTTGAACTTCAACCTGTGGATTATCCTTTGGACTTGGTAACTAGGTTTTTTACTTTGGGCTCCTGATCCTGGCTCAGCATTTGGGCTCCTGACTTGTGGCTTCTGACCCTTACCCCTGTAATCCTGCATCCAGCTCTACCCACTAAGATGAGTGGTCTGGTAGCCTGTGACAGCAGCAAACTCCTGCAGCTGGCAGCCCCATCAGCTGTGGGACTTGGTCACGGCAATGTGTGGGGCACTGCTGTCACTAGGAGTCCCATCAGCTGTGGAACTTGTAGCCACAGCAGCCCATGGTACACCTGTAGTTGGGAGCCCCATCAGCTGATGAGAGAGGTGGGGGCAGCCACAGGGGAGCATCTAGCCATATGTTCAATTAATGGCATGATAAGAAGGAACCAGAAAGTTCTTATACTTTTTGTGGAATAACTTGGTGGCTTATTCCTTGTTTTATCACACCATTAATTGATTGAATGTGTGGCTGGGTCACAACATAAGATGCGATTAATTAGTTAATCCTGTTTTAAGTGTAACATGTAGATAGAGCCTGAGTGCTAAATGGTGAGCACTGGGGATGAGTCCATAGAAGCCTTATTGGCAGATGTGTAGGTTTGGAGTATGCCTGCAAACTTGGGTGGATGGAGGAAGGGAGAGACGTTCAGCTGCGTCCTTCATGAGATCAACTGCTGCAGCAGTACAGATACATCCATAGCTGTAAGTGGAGTTGGATAAAGGAGTGCAATTTTGATTGACCCAAGTTTATTCATAACTTCTGGCTGAATTTGGTGAATGGATTTAGCCTGTAAAAAGGGAATATTGGGGAATGTCAAAATGTGTTTTGATAGTTCTAAAAGAGTCTTGAGATTTGCTTTTGATGAGTTAGATTTGCAAGAGGACTTCAACACCATTCACAATCTGCAGATTGATGGGCTCTAAAATGGCCTGAGAGACTCCTGTGGAGGTTGATGTGACTTATGTAAAACATTGACTGGGTCAGAGAATGTCATCTCGTCATCACCAGTCAGTCATTGTCCTGTGAGCTATGCACCTATGCTCAAATACCTGCTCCCAGGGCCTTTTGGAGGAGCTGAATAGGAATAGTTTAACTGGGTCCCCAAGCTTTGAGAGGTCCCCAAAATATGTGAATTTTCTTTCTCAATATACATTATAAAATACAATGATTTAAAATAATTGCAATGTAAGTAAAGTAGGAGTATGATCTCTAGAACTATAAAACTGAAAAATACACAGGCTAAATGCAAGCAAAAACATCAGAGGTCAGATAACTCTAGCTCTTGTTTCCGAAACAGGAGGTATGTCTCCCCCACCTACCCGGATGTATCAGGCCCCCAAGTCTCTCCCACAGACCTTGCTTGCTCCAGTGAACATGTTAAACACAATTTCTATCCTCCTTTCTTCCACCACCCCAAAGTCTGAATTAACATACAAGGCCTGAATTAACACCGCATTAATGTAGGTGCAAATACATGCTACTGTTTGGAGGAGGCAAATAGCACCTCTTTCCCTTTACTAATTGATTTGGTGACTGAACAAAACAATCCCTTGCCTTCTGCTTAACATTTGGGCTGTTGGGGCAGAAGGGAGCTATTACCACCCTCAGCACTTCCTCAGTGAATCTAGCTCCTCCCTTCTAAGTTCCTGAAAACAAAACATTTTGAAAAAATTGACACAGTTGGTTTCAACTTTTTTGGTTACTTTTTGTTACTCGGTTGAAAATGTTTGGTAAGTGTGATTTGAATATACACACAGTTTTGACTGTACCCAAACTAAGTGGTGCTTTACTTGGCAAAAAAACTGACTTGCTGACACATTTTGACCCAGTTCTTTTAATCTCTTTCCAGTCCAGTATGCTCCCATGAGTGCTCATGCCAGCAGTGCTCTCTTGTGGGGTAATACCAGGGAGAGCCAAAGTACTGCAGAGTTCCCTCTGCTGATGGAAGTGGAGGGATTCATTTGGCACTTGTTGTTGGGACCTTTTATAAGATACTTTTGGTCTGCACATGATTACACTATAAAGCGCAGCATGGCATCATCATAGCTGGAAAAGGCTTATTAACTCAACCAGTTCCTGCCCCTGCCAGTGTACAGCTGTTTATATTACATTCTTCAGTTTTAAATTGCTCAGAATTACCTTACTATCGCATCTCCCTGTAGACTAATCTAAAGTGTTGAATAGAGCTGCCTGTTACAAAGTGTTTCCTATTTGTCCTAAAGTTTTCTTTGTTCAATTTAATCCAGTTACTTCTAATTTCATAGTACTGTTCTGCCTTTCCCTAAAAATTATGTTTATTATTGTAACGCTTGGCAAACCCCTTCTTGGACTGGGATCTACTACACTAAGGCCTGTATAAACATAGCACAAAGACTTTCTCTGCTCCAAAATGTGAATAATCTAATCTCTTGAAAAGAAAAATAGCCTATGAAGCTTTGGGCTCCATGTGTTTACACAAATAAACTCTGGAGCGATATGCCCTGGAGGTTTTTGCTCCCAGGTACATGTTCAAACAGTGCATCTGGGAACAAAAAACTCTGGAGTAATAGGCTCTGGAACTTATTCATGCACACTAATTGCATGTGTAGATGATCCCAGTATGTATTCGCCCTCTATCTTTTAGGGTAAAGCTATTGTTATTGGCACCAAAATCCTGCCTAGTGAAAGCAGATCTTTGTGTGACAGGTGGTTGACAATTGTGGTGAATGTAGCTTCTGCTTAAGTTTAATTTGACTGTTTTGATTGCTGGAATATCAATAATTATTTGTCACTAGGAAAAGTATTGCAGTCTCTCCCTATAACATATTTTGAAATCTTCAGCTTTTGATTATCTTATGAACTCTGCTGTCTGGCTCTTGGATGCATACTAAGGATTTGGATGGAAAGGATGAATTCACAGTTGACTGGTTATATCCTTCTAGCAACACAATACTTAGGTGGTGTATAGTTCATGCATGTTAATGTCAAGAATGTCAACTTTTCACAAAATCTGAAAATGAAAGAATTATTCTGTCTAAGAATAGCTGTACACTCCCAAATTTGCAGTTAAAGAATGCTGTCAGTGGATCTGAATACAGGTTAAAGCTCTAAAAGAACAGTTTATTACAGCTGTGCAAAGCTTCGGTTGCCAATTCAATTTGACGGAGATTTGGCCCGACTCGGTGGCTGAATCTCTGAATCTGAATTGAATCAAGAGACCCTTTAATCTCTCCAAATCGAATTAGAACCCTCTGAATCAATTTGGAAAGATTCGATGATTCAGACATAGACACAGCTTTAAATGTTTTTTCTACATATCTCAAGGAACCAGGTGGCTCGTGTATGCCGAGATGCTGGGGCAGATGGAGTGTCCCACAGGAGTGTTGCAGGGTCCCCGATGTGCTTGGCAGCAGACCCGGAAATGGACCAGAAAAATTTGTGGTCTGCTTCCGGGTCTGCTGGGGGCCCCTCCCCCCCAACCCCTGGCTTGGCCACTGGTGCCTCCTGGGTGTGGGGGGGCACCTGGGGTGCCCCTGTGGCCTGTCGCCGAGCTGGGGAAGCCCCCAGCGTGCTTGGTGGCAGACTTGGAAGTGGACCAGAAGTATTTTCGATCCACTTCCGGGTTTCCTGCTGAGGACGTGAGGGCCTCCCTGCACTTCTGTGGGATGCTCCATCCACCCCACCATCGCAGCACTCATGAGCCATGCCTGGCACCTCGAGGTATGTAGAAAAAACATTTTAAAGCTGTATCTATAGCTGAATTGCTTATTCTCCAAATCAGCACCGAATCTTCAGATTTGGATTCAGCTGAATCGAATCGGGGACAGCGATCCGAATCAACGAATCGAATCACTGTCCCTGATTTGGACTGAATCCGAATTGAATATGACCTGTTTCACACACCCCTATAGTTTATGCTACCTGTCTGTAAGGTTAGTTTTGAACTATTCAGGGTGGCCACTAGAGGGACTTGATGAACAGGAAATAAGAGCACATTGTCATAAATAATAAGCTGTTTGTAAGATGCCTACTGTCAGATCTTCAGATCTTTTACAGATTGAATTTCAGCCAAAAAAGTTTACACCAATGAATATTTTAAATCAAAATTAACTGCCAAATCATTTCAGCGGCAGAAATTTTCAGTCCATTTTTGCAGTTAATTATATATTGCATGAAAATTTGTTATTTACCTGGAAGTTGTTTGCAAGAAAGATGACAACTTGAGCAATCAGAAGGATCTGGGAGAGAAAACGGGGTTACATTTATTAACAACATTTAAAGAAATACTTTAAATATCAGAAGAATAAATTTTGTTGAAAATTCTCATTCTTTCTCTTCTTTTTTAAGTTGAAAGAGGTTGCATGTTTTCTCCTACCCTGGGAAATTTAATGCCAACATGTTACCTTGACTTGGGATGCTTGTATTTAAATAACTTATGAGTTTTCTTTTACTCTTTATAAAGGCTGGGGAGTTATGAGAACTTACCCAGTATGAGCCTACACATAGTCACCAAGAGTAAGAAGCATTTCATTTTTGTCTGAAAAGAAGCAAAACAGCTATTAAAACTGTGTTCAGTACATTTATAACAGACTTCTAACTTTTCATTCACTCACACCAGCAGTGAGAGAAAAGGGGAGTAACTTCTTTACTGGGAATATACTTCATTGCACCATAAGAGATGTTGGGGGCTTGAAGCTAGCCAGTAGTTATACCTCTACAACTTCTATGTTTAACTTTGTCAGAAGCAGAGACATTTCCTCTAGGTACCTGTAAGAATTAAGACTGAGATTTTTTCAAAGGAGTCCTAAGGGACTCAATCCAATTGAATTTAAATGGAAATTGAGCACGTACTTCTCCCAGGCTCTTGAAACTCCCCCTCAGTGTTTAGGCATAGTTAAAATACTGATATAAAAATAAATGGATCAAACATTTCCACAAGCAATAATGCCCAGGTACTTCAGTGATAACAATGTAGCAACAGAAGGCCTTCTCTATACTTTGAATGCTTTCTATATATAGCCCATTATTGCTACACAAGGCAACTGAAGGGCAACAGTAGGAGTCCATGTAGTTTCCATTAATACACTCATTTTTACTACTGTCAGCTAAACTTCCTTCCTTTAGAGGAAGTTAATCAAAAGAGTGCCTAAAAGTGGTGCAGCCATGGGATCCTTTGACTTGCCTCAGGTAATAGCAGCAATAATGGGAAATTTTCTGAAAATTCCTGTCTGGTAAAGAATTTCCCACAGACACGCATTGATTTCAGAATTACCTGATGATAAGGTGAGAATCTGTATCTTGTACTATCAAATTTTTCAAGTTGAATATTAAACTGAAGGGGACTCCCATTGAAATGGGACAGGCTGAAATACGGACATGCTTTGCAGCCTGCAGTGTGGTTGTCTGGGTGTAACTTAAATTTGACAAGATATTACTTTCTGTCAAGAGGCTTCCTACTAGGAGTAGGAAGAGAACAAAGACTTATATTAAGTATCAGAAAACATGTTATCTTAGTGTGCTTTGGGATAAGCTCCAACAGCCCACAGAGGGGTGTGGGTATGGGTGTGGATCTATGGTGGTGAGACAGTTAGGCAGAAAAGCAATAATCTGAAAATGAGCTGTTCAATCAATAAAGCTAGATAAAACCATACAAGCAGTGGCAAGGGCTGATTTTCCTTTTGTTGTTCATTTGTTATGTGGTAAGGAAAAACTTCACTCAAAGACCATAAAATAAGCAACTTAAAAGATCTTATATTTTGATGACAGAGATACTAGATTAAAGTGTTACTGACTGAGAACATTACAACAGACAAGAAATGCAACAAGCTTTATGAAATACAAGGTGCACATTTTTGAAACAATAGGGATAATCACATTTAAAGGCAACCAAATGAAAACAGCCTGTGTATGTAAACAAATCAGTTCAGCAGCAAGGATACAGAACTTTAAAGGCAGGATTTCTTGGGAATTTGCTGGGATGACAGAACCTAGTAGCCAAATCTAATTATCTTTGTGGGTGCTCCAGAGTTCAACATGCTTTTTTTTTTTTTTAAATAGCATTAAATAGAAAGCCTAAGCCAAAAAATAAGTACACTGAGAGACGACAACATCCTAAAAATTGGATTTCAGAATCATAATGAATAAGCAATAATCTTCAATTATAGCTGGGCTACCAAGTTGTCATAGTAACCTTTCAATGTATAATGAAGGCAGTCTTGTCAGTTTTAAAGTAATTTTTGCATACAGCCACTTTCTGCAAATGTTTAATATCTTGACACTTGCTTTCCTGGACTTGTACCAGAATTAAGTAATAAGTGACATGAACTCCTCTAGTATTGTAAACCAGACTGAATTATACCATCATCCAGAATGCAAGCAAAATGGTATATTATTGATACACATTTGTTTCATTTGTGACCAAAGCAGATCTTTAGCTCCTTTTCTTAAAAAAATAGTTGCATTAACCCAATGTGCTACTAAATTTCTTCCTCCTTGCATTTCTTTATCAGCTTTTAAAAAAATTTCTTCAATAAAAAAAATATTGCAAAGTCCATACCAGGACAGACTCCATCCATCAGTTACCCCAGATAACTGTAACTTACCATAATAAAATATTAATATAAATCTCACCTCAAGAAAACATCATCTCTGCCACAGCACATCCTCTATTGCACTCTGAAGTCATTCTAAATCTGTGGAGCCTTAATCAACAACAACCCTGCCAACCTTGCTCTGTTTTACACTATCAGGACTCCAACTTAAGCACCTGTATACACAACAAGAAGAAGTAACCCTATTCTAATTTTACAGCTACATTTCTGCAGATGAATGGCCAGGGTCCCTGCAGAGCCCTGTTGGAATCGGTAGGAGTCTGCTTGTGTGAAATCTCATTGCAGAGGGGGCTTGCATAATAAATCCCATTTATGGATGTATATTTCAAAGAAACTCCTTAAAATTGACCCAGAAACCAATGGGCAGTCAAGAGCAGAACACTAGTATATTTCATACATAAGTAACATCTTTTATTTAATTGAAGTCTTACCTTCTTTGAAGTACAAAGAACTGAGAAATCTTCATCATCCTCTTGCTGAAACTGTGTACATATTTATTTAAAATTTGCTTTGTTTTTTCTGGACTAAAGTTAATGTGCCATGCATATTTTAACGGATGTAATACATTCTGGCTTTTTAGTGTGAAAGGTCGAAGCCCAATTTGTCTCCTTTTACCCAAGATTAACTCTGATTGGAAAGAAGCTAGTTCTTGGATTGTCTCATACAGATACCTCCACTCTGAATAAACTGGCCTCCAGATTGCAATAATCTGTTAGATCTCTTACGGAGCTAGTTGTCAGGGGAACCTGTGAAGTATCTGAACTCAAACAGCAACTGTGACAGTTTTAACAAGAATCCCACACAGCTCTTAACCACTCCCCCCAGGGGAAGTTTGGCCTGATAGGGAAAGTCTCCACCACACACACTTTTGTCCTTATCAAGTTCAAGTTACATTGTAGAATACTTTATCATTCAACCATTTACATATTATCTAAATGATCATCAGAATGTGTACCCTAACATGTTTCCTAAGTGAAGACCATCAAAAAGTTAAATGAGTTTCACACCAGAGGTTATGGGGGGTAAAAAAAGAAAAAGAAACTACGACACAAATCCTGTATGAACCACAAATGACATGCAGATGAAATAGTGAACAGAAAGCACCGTAGAGTGAGTAAGTCATATTTGTGGCTAAAACTTCCTTTGGAGAACAGAGTAAAGACACAAAAACTACTACTTTATTAATAAACAGTGAGAGAGCGTGCAGGTTAACTCCAATAACTGGAATGACTCCAATTTTACATTGGTGTAAGTAAGTACAGAATTTGACTCAGTATGTCAGTAAGAATATTTCTAAGAATGAGAAGATATTAAAGATCTCTACAATGTAATTAGAGAGTGAGATCCTACTGGAAATTATGCTATTATGAGAAACTTTAATTTCCCAGAGAGATTGGAGAATAAATGTTTCTAATTATAGCAGGCCCTGGATAGTCATCAAATAATCAATGAGACAAAATGATGCAGTTTCAGACTTGGTTTCAGTAAGTGATAGGGACGTTATAGGATTGGTTGTAAAAAATAACCTAGGAGCAAATTATCACAATTTGATAAAGTGGAAAAATAAACAAAAATAGGTTTACAACAAAGTTCTCAAAATTCAAAACTACAAAATGTAATAAATCAGGAGAACCAGCTAGTAAGATCAACTGGATGGCAGAACTCAGGGCCTTGAAGGTATAGACCTCTTTCACATTCAAGCTGACAGTGCTAAAGCTATCCATAGTCTGTATCCCAAGGGAAAAAAATTAGGTGACACAAATGGATGCATAAACATCTCAAGAAGTAGGTAGGAATAAGTGGAGAAGCTACCAGGTTTGGAAAAAAGACTGATGAACAGAGAAACGTGTCAGTCAAGAATTGTAGGGATAAGTCAGAATTGTTCTTTGTTTTAGTATTTTTTGAAAGTTTTAACTCAACTTGCTGGATAGATTATAGGCGCTGTGCCCTCATCACTGTTTTGCTAAGACTTCAGCAAAACCTTGGCACAACAAGGCCTCAGCTTCAAGGAGGTGTCCCTCCGTTGTCACTCCTTCCCTTCTCCTAAGTTTAACTGTCTCAGCTTTTAGCTGAGTTCCCTTTTAATTTTCCTTCCTGGAAGGTAGACAGGCTTGGATGAGCTGCCAAAAATACAATGTGCAGGAAGTATTAAGTATTAATAACATATATTCCAGGAAGATATGGAGGCTTGTAGGAGTGGGTAACAAATTAGTCCACATATGAAAAAAGTAAGAGAGGGTACACCTGCATGGGTATCTTTGTGGTAACTGTTGATTAGTTTTCTTATGCAATCATTAAAATTTAATAGGTTTCTGTAGTTATTCATAGGTATAAAATAACAAAGGTATAAAGTACATGTAACTGTTCTAACACACTTCAAACATATAAAACCATGTATGTGGTCTGCCAGTTGTCTAATCAGCTGGCTAACAATAATTAAAGGCTTTCTAGTCATACTCACTGGGCACATCTACATGAGATGCTTTACTTTGCATCTAATAGTCCTGCAGCAGCTGCCAGTCAGTCCCATGCCAGGAAAGGCTTCCCTGTCCAGCAGAAGGCTGATCGGGACCTGTCCCAATTCTGGGGCAGCCGCAGGGAAGCCTCTCCCAGCAGTCAGGGGGCTGGCCAGGAGCTGTCCCAGTTGCTTACTGACAGCTGGCCCAGGAACAGGACAAGTTCCAGCCAGACCCCTGTCTTCTGGCCCTGTGCATATTGGGACCATTCCCAATGTACATGGGGCAAGAAGACAACTGCTGCTGCAGCCAGCAGACCTCCCCTGCCCTGTGTACATGGGGCCAGCCCTCATGCCCCCTGCCAGGGCTGGCATGCCCAAGGAGCCTGGAGCTCCCTTTGGCTGCTGCAGGGGGACAGGAGCAACCCTGTACTAGTTTGCTTCTGTTGAAAGCAGGTTTGCCTTATTGCATTAATAGCACGTGTAGATGTGCCCACTGTGTTGCTTCTTTAAACTTAAGAAGAATAACACATATGGCAAACCAGGGACAAAGCCATATCATGAGTGTAGGGCCCAGCCAACCCAGTTGCTTGTTTCAAGCATGATGTTTGGCAATTTTTTTCAGCTGCATAAATGGGGGGGGGGGGAAGGGATAGATGAGATGGGCCTGCTGTGCAATGAGGATGGAGTTAAGATCTAAGAAAGCCCAAAATCTAAGTGAAAGCTTTGCTTCAGTTTTCAGTAATAATACAGAGGCTGAAAATGGGGGCAAAGCAAGGCTGATAAAGGGAACAAAGTATGGAAAAGAAAGGGACCTGTTAGATCATTATGTCCAGTAATCTTCATCCAGAAAACTGATCAAACTGGTATGTGAAATCATAGGCCCAGGAGCAATTGTTGTTAATAAATTTATCCAGTCTGGTATGATACCATAGGATTGGACAGCAGCAGATCCAGTGCCTATGTTTAAAGAGAGAGGAGGAAGAGGAGGAGTGATTTGGGAAACTACAAGCCTATCAATATGACCCCAAGGCTTTAGATTAGATCATGAAGGGAAGGATAATTAAAATCATAGAGGTACAGGGAAAATGCAATGCAATGTAATGTAGGTTTACCAAAAAAAAATTGTACCAAATTAACTTGTTTGCTTGCTTTCTGAAGAACATATGGAATATTTGATCTATTTAGACTTCAGTAAAACATTTGGTACTGAACTTATGCACTGACTGGGGTGCGACAAAGCAAGACAAGGACAACAGTGAGTTATTTTGCCCTACTCTTGATACCAGAGGAGAGAGTTGTAACAATCTGAGTCACAGTCCCTTTATGCAGATCTTCAACAAAGTGGTTTTAGGTGTCATGTTGCAGATCGCAGCTCTTGTGACATTTTACAATCTTGGAGAGAGCCAAGGAAGCTATAAGGAGTAACTTCCTTAGTATGAAGCTGAAGGGGTACTTCTTATTGTTCTAGTCTAATAGTCATACTAGTTTTCATGTTGTAATTCTAATTTTCTTAAAATTATCTAATCTCCATACCTTTTCCTCATACCTTACCCTATCCTGTAATGCATTTCTAGTCTGTTTAAACTTTCTAAATTCATTTCCTTAAGGAGCAATTTTTCTGAATCCCAGAAGAAGAGAATCAAGTTGATGACTCAGTTAACTAATTTTTAAGATTTACACATACATTGAGTGGTTATGACAATCTTTCATTCCCCACCCCCCACAACCTGCCCTCTTCTTATGGTCTATTATTTTATAAGTGAGCTGAATATATTTTATGGCTAATATTGTATCTGTAGTCTCCTCGAAGCTGTTCATGCATAAGGGGTGAATTTTCTGAATAGTTTTGGGCGGAAAAATCTGGGTGAGGGGCAGGCTAGATTTATAGACTGTGTGGGGACTTGTTGTTATCATTCCCCTGCCATCCCATAACTTAGTCATTTGGGCACTCTCATCAGATGTGGCAGATCTGAACCTGCACTTTCTAAAAGAGACTGTTCCAACCACACTATGTTATAGGGTAATACAGTCAAATTTCTGAGTGGCCAGTATACTCCTTGCCATACTGTATAATACATTAGGTGCCCTCCCACTGTGTTTTACTGCTTCACGCCAGGGCAGGAAGAGGAAGATAATGGAAAAAGGAGAGCCTGGAGACCTCAGTGGCAACAGCAGGGCTAGGGGCAGACATTACACATAAACTGGTTTAAATGATTAGAAACTGGTTTAAACCTGTAACAGAACAGACATTCAGTGTACATAAACCAGTTTTAAAGTGGCCAAAACCAGTTTGAGATAAACCTGGTTGAATGTGGTATCAGACTTAACTGATTTGGCTCAAACCAGTTTATGCAATGTCTGTCCATACCCCTTCCTGGTTTAAGCTGAGGCAGAGGGGGCAGGAAGAGGGGTTTTCCCCCCTCAACCCCTGAAGGACTGGAGCCAGATCAGAATAAGCCCCCTCCTGCCCCTCCCCCAGACACCAGAGGGAGAGGCAATAACCCCTGTCCCTGCCCTTCCCCAGAGACCCTGCTGGCTACTGTCTGGCTTAGCCCCTGTCCCACCTCTGTAGCGGGAGGGGGAAGGGCCCTTGATGGGGCAGCAGCCACTGTCATAGTGTCGGGGAGCACAAGCTCCTTCCCAGTTGAATGAATTCAGGCTCTGGCTTTTTGAATGTCTGTTCCTAGCCTAGGAGAGCAACAGTAAGTAGTGCCTGGACCAGGATAACCTCAGGCAGCCCACAGGCCACTAGTTGGACAGCCTGCCCCTGCTATAAGATATTCTCTGGTGGATTGCTCCAAATTTCTGTTGTTGCTCCACTTTGCATGAATTAAAAATTCAATGGTGCTAGCAGTGAGGCCCCGTGTGCTACTTATTAATTGGACAGCTATAAGTGTAAATTAATTGGGGAGAAAGTCTGTCTTTCTGGCTTACTAAGTACATAAGGAGGTGGCAGTCACACCTCTCCCCCTATGATTAGACACATCGGATATGGGTCAAAATTAGTCTTTGCACTATATTTGCTTTTAAGAATAAAAGTGACAAAAACTTGCTGAACCTCAAGTCCAGTCACCTGCTAACGTATGAAACCACATCAAAACAGTTTTTGTATAAAATGATCACAGTCTGTCTTAAAGCTCTAGGTGAGATGCTTTTGCCCCCTCTGCTTCCTTTGGAAAGTTATTTCAGACCTTCACTGCTTTAATGGCTATCAACAAGTTTCTAATTTCAAGTCTAAGCTTATTCATGTGTACTTTATACCCATGTGTTTTTTTTAACCAGTCTGGTCCTTTAACTTAAATAGTTCTTTTCCTTCTTGGTGTCTATTCCTCTACTCTGGGATATATTTCTAGACAGCAAAAACATCCCTTCTCAGATTTTGTTTCACTAGGCTAAACAAACCAAGCTCTTATAGGGCATGTGGGCACCACAGGGGGGGCCTGCCTTGGCCTTGCATGTCCACTCACAGGCTTCAAACCTGGATATGTACTAGCAAAGACACCCTGAAACATCACCCTGTGATCATCCTTGAGACTTCGGCTCTCTGGAATGCTTGAGAGCAGACACTGGGGATGATTTTGGAGCATCTTCACAAGTATATTTCTGAATCTGGAACACACAGGCAGGAGCAAATGGTAGGATACCTCTGCCGTGCAGATATGCCCCAGTCCCTCGCACAGGATCAGCCCTGCATCCCTGATTTTACTAACAGAATTTTTTTGCTTTTTCCTTTTTACATCTAGCTGAAGTATCAAGCATAGAAGAAATATGTGAGATCAGTTATCATCTTCCCCAGACTTTCTTCCCTTTTAGATAGTGGCAGGTGTTCCATTTCTACATTTCTATTTTGGAGTTTACACACAAGTGAAGGATTCAATTTTTTTTCCTACAATGACCGATTAGATTACCTACCCTGTTGGTTCTTTTACATGCTTGCTATCTGCTACCCAAAACAATTAACCTAGTTTGAGACAGTATTGGGCACGTTGTTCTTCTGGTGCTCTTACAAATTCTTTCTTTTCCCATTTGCTATTTACCCATAAATACTCCTTGGTAGGATTTAACTAATCCCTGAATTTCATCTGTTTGTTTACGTTCTCTTACTTTGGAGCCCCATTGACTTGTGCACCTGTGCCCAACCTGAATAAATTTGCTTTCTGACTAATTAATCTGATGTTTCAATTGTTGTCCACTGTTCCTTTTAAGAAGTCTTTTGAGTTACTGTTACCATCCTCTTTGTGTGTACACACTTTTCTGGAGCTTGTAAACATTTGGTGAGAGATATCTCGCATCTCTCATTTTTTTCCCATCGAATATGGGCTGCTGTCCTGGCCTATACTGCATGCCACAACATCTACAGCTTAATATGCTGATTTTTGTGTACTTGAACTCCATGTGTTTCAGCCTCCCATCTCTTCCTGGTAATATTCTGGATAATCATTTTATACCCATTGTGCAACAGTTTGGAGAATTGTGACTTGTTACATTTTTGTGACTAAGTAGCATCAATGGCTTAGGGTTCAACTTCCTGTTTAAACAATGAGACCAAATTTAGATTCCTTCATTATGTCTGTAGACTGCAGGGGATCCCTCTGTAGCAAGATCACATTGATCCACAACCAGACCCAACAGATCAGGTTGAGTAACCAGGTGGGTATTTAGTACATATGTAGGAAGAGAATTGGAGGCAAGAACTGCTACAAGGGACCTTATGATTATCCATTCACCCATTAGATGGAGATGAAGGGTAGGTTCTGAAAGGCTTCCTGCTCCAGCCATTTTATTGTAGTCGCATATTTAAAGTCCTTGCTTGGCCCAGGGATGGGCTAAGCTGTGTATCACTAGGATCTCCAGTTTGCATGGAAAGCTCAGAGGAGGACAGGTTGCAAGAGAAATAAACTGGAACAAAATCAAGATTAGGCAAATAGAAGAATCCCAAAGTTCCCTAGTCTCTTTGTTAAAAGCAAGTCAAGAATTAAAGGGCTCTATTTTATAATGCACTGTACCATACAGTGTGTAGGAGTAATTGGCTTACTTGACTAGAAAAACAGACAAAGACCAGAAGTGCTGATACTGCTTAATTCAGTTAAATGTTCTGAGATAAGAAATCCTGCATGCCTTGGGTTATCCTTAGGTTATCTTGATATAGTGCCCTGTGCATAGATAGTTTGTTTAAGTAAAGTTCCTAAATTTCTGTGTAATTTACTACTGTTTTGTTTCTCCAACTTCGTATTTTTTATCTCTTTCTGTGTCTTAAGTATAAATACTCTGTAAACTTAGAGAGTCTGAAAAATCCTTTGAAACAGACAAGTGGGTGATTCCCCTTGCTGTATGGAATTCTCCCTGTGATCACAGTATAGCCCTAAATAAAGAAAAGCTGGCTGTCAGTTCTGATTCAACCACAATGCAAAGTTTGATTTCTTCCACAACTGGCATCGGTACCCATGCAAAGAGAGGGGAAAATGCTACCAACTTAGAATGGTACCAATGGTATCTACTTTGCAGTGGTGTAAATCAAGGGTACTAAACCTCCAGTCCATGGGCCAAATGCAGTCCATGGAACCTTGGAATTTGTCCCATGGGGCTCCCCACAGGTTGGGAAATTTGGTGGTGGGAGAGCAGTGGCAGTGGCCACCTGTGACTGCTGCCAAAATACAAGCCCAATGGGGTGAGTCAGAGCTGGGCCATGACACTCACCCCCTGCATGGCCAGATTGGAGCCAGGCCATGCCCCCTTCCCTCCATGTTGCCAGGGTGGAGCCAGGCTGCGTTCCCTTCTCCCCATGGGAGTGGGCTGGGCCACGCTCCCTTGCAGCCCCTGTGGGGCTGGACCATGCCTCCTTCCCACTCAGCCAGGTTGAGGCTGGGCCATGCCTCCTTCCTCCAGTGGGGATAAGCCGCATCCCCTCCCTCTACATGGCTGGCTTGGGGCCAGGCCACATCCTCTTTCCCCCACAGGGCCAGGCCACACCCCCTTCCCTCTGCTTGGCCAAGTTGGGGCTAAGCCATGCCCTCTTCCTCCTGTGGGTCTGGATCAGGGCTGGGTCATGCTCCCTCTACCCCACAGGTCCAGGTTGGGGCCAGCCCAAGCCCCCTTATACCATGCAGCTGGATGGGAGCCCAGCTGTCTCCCTCTGTGTGGCCAGCTTGGGCTCCACTGGATCTTGCCCACAGAGGGACCAGGCACTGCCCATCCAGCCTGCCAGCCAAAAAAGGATGGACATCACTGGTGTAAATTAGTAGGGGGGATTGAAGGCAGTCTACAAGATGCTGTATGAGGTGCTGGGTTGTTGCTCTGTGTAATCTGCTTTAGGCACATCCTCAAAAAAAATAGCTGCAAACAGTGTACATAGAAATATATCATTTTTGCTAAAAGATAGTGTTGTATGAGCAAGAGAGTGATACACGGGGTATGTGGTGACTGGGGAAATGTGCCTGACCATGGGTTAGGATAGCGTTATGTAAAAAGGATTATAGAGTCCAGGCACACCCAAGCACAAAGGTTTTTATCCTGATACGAAGAAGAACAAGTGCCATATCTGAACCAGATAGTGCTGGTTGCCATTCTCAGAAGCCAACCAAAATAGTTTTAAAAAAGAGAAAAGCAGTGGCCTTCCACTTCATACCCATCTAGCTATGCTTATGACCTCTTTGGCAGTGAAGGACCAAGTCCAGGTCCAGACAGCAACTCAGCTGCCTAAGTATAAATTTAAAATAAAGGGGGAAAAAACGCTTTGCAGTCAAGCTGTCTTTTTGAGAAGCAGAATGTAAAAAAAAAAAAAAAAATTCTGAAGGAGAAACTAACAAGCAATATGTAAAGGATTTTTATTTCATTTAAAAAAGGTAGGACTGGTAAGAAGGGGTTTGCTGGTTATCAAACCCAATCCTCTGCTGTTGCATATATTACAGTCATGAACCTATCAAGGTCCATCTTAAAATCGTTTGGGGTTATTTTTTACCTGAGTCTCCAGTTGGAAGGCAATTCCAGAGCTTCAGTGCTCTGGTAGTTAGAAATCTTTTCTAATTTCCTGGTTTGTACTCCTTTTGGAATCTTTTAGGCATAAAGATAGCTTTACAAATGAAATCTAAACAATCCATTTTCTTTCTTTTCTTCGCATATTAATTATATAAAGATATAATCTAGTCCAATACTGTGAAGACTTGTTCTTTTTTGCTGCCCCTACAGAACAAAGCACTATTTAGGCATTCTCTAGTGGGTTCTACAATTCTGCAGAGTTTAAACTCTCCTGGATGGTTTAACTAGTCCCTTTCCAGTTTATATTTCTCTTGATACCATGCATTATTCATGGTCACTCCAAGTGAAGGAGTGTGGCAGACATTTCCTTCACTCTGTGCTGCCTTTGTTATGATCCTGAGTGCTGCAAAGAAGCATGCTCTGCCCATTTGCCGCTGCTCCCTACACACTATTTGCCAAAATGTGTTGCAGAACCTCTTTTTAGTGTTTTCTACTAATGCTTTCAAGATCTCCATGTACTGGGCATGCTCCTGAGAGCCACTCTAGGGGTAGCTACTGATGTTACATTTACATCACCCAAAGTATAGTTTCATAGTTGGTAAGGTCGGAAGAGACCTCAGCAGATAGTCAAGTCTGACCCCCTGCCATGGCAGGAAAAAGTACTGGATTCAAACGACCCCAGCAAGGTGTTCATC
>NW_017728909.1:43766923-43769332 GCF_001723895.1 Crocodylus porosus
TCCCTTTTTTGAAGATGGGAACCGCATTGGCCCTCTTCCAGTCCTCTGGCACCACACCAGAGCACCACGAGTGCTCATAAAGCCGTGCCAGGGGTCTTGCAATGACCTCAGCTAATTCCCTCAGCACTCTGGGGTGGAGATCGTCCGGACCAGCTGATTTAAATACATCCAGGACTAGATCCTCCCTGACCCTTGGCCTAGGTGCGCCTCTCCCCTGGGGCCTGAGGGGGGACTGGTGGTGGGGCTGATCCAGTCCCTGCTTAGGAAAATGGAGGCAAAGAAGTCGTTAAATAGGTTAGCTTTGTCGTCTGGTGTGATGACCAGATTTCCTAGCTTGTCTTGCAGAGGCCTCACGTTACCTGGAACCTTCTTTTGGCCCCTGTGTATTTAAAAAAGGACTTCTTGTTGTCCTTGATCCAGGAAGCTAGTCCCAGTTCCATCTCTGCCTTGGCCTTCCTGACCGCCCCCCTGCATCCCCGAGCAACCGCAGTATAGTCCTCCCTGGTGATGGCTCCTCCCTTTCTTTGGGTGTACGCCTCCCTTTTAGCTAGGAGACATTCCCGGATGCTTTTGGTGAGCCATGGGGGCTTTTGCACCCTCCTGCCCCCTTTGATCTGTGTTGGGATTACCTCCCTTTGGGCTTGGAGGATCGTCTCCTTAAGGAGCGACCACTCTTCTTGGACACCCGACTCCCCTCTCCTCCGGGACCTCAGTGCCTCCCAGACTATTCTCCTTACCTCACTGAAGTCTGCTGTCCTGAAGTCCAAGGCTGCTGCCTTGTTGCAGGCCTTTGGCACCTTGCATTGGATGATGAATAAGTAGGGGTATGGTCAATCTAAATGCTTATCTGTACAGATGTTTGGGGAGTTTAAATCAGGCCAAAAATGTTGAGCCCAGTCTAAGTTAGTTCACATGAATTGGTGACTTCTTATCCCTAAGTGTAAGAATAATTGAACAGCAATCTGACATCAAGTCCAGAAAAACACACAAGTCTGTGGCAGAAGATTTCACCCTCCCTGGACATCCCTTCAGTTACCTCAGAGTGGCTGTTCTTAGACAACAGGACTTTAAAAAGACTGAATTGTGTTAAGTATAGTCTAAACCAGGGGTGCTCAACCTCTGGCCCATGGGCCAAATACAACCTATGGTGCCATGGTATCTGACCCATGGGGTTTCCTACCAGTCAGGAAAAAAATTGGCGGCAGGGTAGCACTGGCAATAAATATGGCCACCTTCCTCTACTGCCAAATTCTTAAACCCCAAGCCTGGCATAGAAGATTGGAGCTGGGCTACTCCCCTCCCTCCTCCAAATCTATCCTGCCTTCTGCCTGACTTCAAACTAACACAGCTATCTAACTTTCTTTAGTTTACTTTGGTATTTGTTTGTGACCTGGAGGCAGGGAAGTACCTCTGTTAACTGAAACTGGGAATTTTGAGAGTAGAAATCAGTAAGATACAAATGGTCATAAACTCCTAGGGAAGTTTCAGAATGAATATAAGGAAAAAATTTTTTCATGGTTGTGTGGCCAGACTCTAGACTAGACTCCCAGTGTGGGTACTGCAGGCACCTACCCTACCCTGGTGATCTTTAAAAGGAGACCAGCAGTCTTTCCTGCCCAGAGCAGAGGGGCTGGACCCAATGATCTCATGAAGTCCCTTCAAGCCCTAAACTTCTGTGAAGCTGTGAAAACTCTAGACATCATGATTTGTGCCTCCTGAGGCTGGGGGGGATACAATTTGTAGGTGGCATCATCGGTGGCAGCAGCAGTGATGTGACAAGTGGTGACCACCTGCAGAAGCTGGTGGTGGTCACCGCTTGCCAATCTCAGGAGGGGCACATGCCTCCCCCCCTTCCATGTCCCCCCTGTTTATTGCCTATGGCAGGCATTGCTTAATATTCATCATAACCCAGAAGAGGTGGGCAATTATATGGGCCTGAGGACCGCATGGAGAGTTTTGATGAGCTGTTGTGGGCCAGGTCAGCTGTGGTGGGCCACCCCCAGCCACAACAACTCACCAAAACTCCTATGGGGCTGCAGGTGGGTGAGGAGCAGTATTCAGGAGCAAGAGTGGCAGGTGATTCTGGGATCAGAGGGCCAGGTGCTGTTCTGCTTCTCCCACCTCCGGTGGCAGCTCCTGCTCCTGCAGTACCATGCTGAGTTGCTTCCAGCAGGGCTGTTCCCAGTGTGACTGCAGCTGGTCAGGTGCTGCTCTGCTCCCCCCACCTTCTGCTGTGGCTGCTGCTCCTGATTTTTGTCCCTGCTGTGCTGCACTGAACTGCACTGCTCTGGGCAGGTAGGTGGGCAGCTTTAGCTGGGCAGCTCCTGCCCTAGCATGTGGGGCTCTGGCTTCAGCTCCCAGGAGAGCAGCTGGGAGCTGCAGCCAGAGCCCCACATGCTGGGGCAGGAG
>NW_017728909.1:43769343-43771377 GCF_001723895.1 Crocodylus porosus
TGCCCTAGCATGTGGGGCTCTGGCTTCAGCTCCCAGGAGAGCAGCTGGGAGCTGCAGCCAGAGCCCCACATGCTGGGGCAGGAGCCACCTGGCTGAAGCTGCCCATCTTCCTGGAGTGGCACAGTATGGTGTGGTGCAGCAGGAGCAGCTTCCAGTGGAGCTGTTCCTGATGTGGCTGCAGCTGGTCTGGTGCTGCTCTGTTCCCCCCACCTCCAGTGGTGGCTCCTGCTCCTTTTTCTACCCCTGCTACACCACTCTGTGCCATGCCACTTCCAGCAGACAGGCAGGCAGGCAGCTTCCATCAGGTGGCTTCTGCCCCAGGGCATGAGGCACTGGCTTCGGCTCTCAGCTGCTTTCCTGGGAGCTGGATGGAGCCACAGCTCCACATGCTGTGGCAGGAGCTGCTCAGCTGAAGCTGCCCACCTGCTCACCTGGAGTAGCACTGCACCTTACGGCATGGCAGAGGCAAAACCAGAAGCAGGAGGTGGGAGGAGCAGAGCAGCACCCAGTTATAGCCACACTGGGAACAGCCCCAGTGGAGACTGTGTGCACTGCCTGGGGCTGTGTTATGTATGCTTGTGGGAGCCCAGTACAGCCTGCCCCAGTGTGAGAGGGTGGGTCTTGGCTCCATGTGAAGTGCTGTTGGGGCAGCTGCAGGCCAGATCCAGCCTGCAGGCTGTATTTTGCCCACCCCTGCCATAACCTTTGTAGCCATCCTCACCCTCCCACATACAAACCCAGTTTCCTTTGTGTTTTGGCAATGGGCTTGAAGAATACAGCCAAAGTGGTTTTCAAAAAGAGAAAAACAATAGCATGTCTTATCATACCCAAATAGCTATGCCTATCACCTCACTAGCAGTGAAGAATAGAGGACCAAATCTCTGTAGGTCCTGCTGCCTAAATATGCAACTGAAAAGGCTTTGCAGTCAAGCTCTCTGTCTGAGAGGTGGAATAAGAGAAAAAATTACTGCAAGAGAAAGTAGCATATAAACATATAGAAAGCAGGTTTTTATTTCACTGAGGAAGATAGCACTAGAAGAGGCTTGCTGGTCTTTAGCCCAGGTTTTTCACTGTTGCAGATGATTACACCATATAATCCAGTTTTGAATTTATCAAGGTCTATCTAAAGCCATTTGGGGTTTTTCTTGTTTATAAATGAAGTATATAAATATCTTCTTCTCTTTGTAATGTTAAATATATGGTGTTATAATCTCAATAAAGCCCTGTTATGCAGAAATTTCATTGTTCTTTAAGTGGTACTGGCATTTGGACTTTGGTCTTACACACAGTAACACCCTTCCTAAATTACAACAGTAGCAGTACATCCTAAATTCCCATTACCCAATATGCTTTTTGACAGGTAAAACATGGTACTTTTCTAAAGGCTGTAATATGTTTTTAACTATACATCTGAAGTCATAAATATGGGTAGGTAATTCTAAAAGAATAACTTGCCTCTTCTTCCTCATTATTTTTCATTTGTTTGTTTTCTGTGGTCATTTGGGGCTCTCTTGTCTTTGTAGAGCAGCCATTCTCAACCATGGTGTTGTGGCACCCTAAGGTATGCAAACATGATTCACAAGATAAACCCAGAGACTTCAAAAAGGAATCCATAGTGTCAAAAACATTCTCACCTGCTGTGGCCTTTCTGAGTTCTTTGCAACAAAAGAATCACTCTACTATTTTTCCATAGTCAAAAAAAAAAGAGTGAAAATTAAGAGCTGCCATTTTCCAAGGGGTGTGCTGGGTCCACAGAGGGGTACCTTGAATCTAAAAATGTTGAGAACCACTGTTTTAGAGATTCATGGGCAGACCCCAGTTCTTCAGTTTGTTTTTACTTTTTAATTGTCAGTTGTCTTTCTTCATCTCCCCAGTCCTTGCTTTCCTTCCCCTCTCTGGGCTCGATACACTCTCAGTCTAAACTTTTAGTAATACTTAGGTATTGGCTAAATTAAATCATCCATGTACTGAGATTTTTGAAAATCTTTTTAATACCAGTAATCGAATGGTCACAAACTCCTGCAAGACCGTTTC
>NW_017728909.1:43771388-43805151 GCF_001723895.1 Crocodylus porosus
CTTCAGGAGTAAATTGGATGCTTATCTTGCTGGGATCCTATGACCCCAGCTGACTTCCTGCCCTTTGGGCAGGGGCTGGACTCAATGATCTCCCGAGGTCCCTTCCAGCCCTAATGTCTATGAAATCTATGAAATCTATGAAAATCTCACTTTGTCTCTTCAATGAACCTGGACAAAGTAACTGTCGGAGGCGTAATAGGACAGCTCCACACCTGGAGCAGCAGCTATGCACAGGGAAGATGCATCTGCTGTGCTTTTGATGGTGTAGTCAGCCATTGGATTCAACAGTGGTTATTTTTGCACCCTTTTCCCCACTACCCCAAAGGCAGCACCTGTGGCTGCTGTCCCAGTAGCCTCCTGTCAGGTTACTGTTGGCTGGGCAGGGGATTCTGTCCTAGTCTTCAACTGGCCAGAAAGAACGAGGCTACAGAAATAATGGGGCTGGAGGCCTAAGGAGCTAGGTTTACAGTTATGAGGAGCCACTGCTCTACATACGCAAGGTGTTGTTATGTGACTGTGGCTGCTATTCCTTGGTTGAAGGTCAAAATAACAAGTGCAACAGGGTCATACTGGAGCCTTGTGGCCTCACCTTGGGTTGAGGGTAGGGGATTCCACTCCCGTGGGGTGGCTCCTATAACAGGGAGCCCAGACCTCTCTGCTACTTGAAGAGGGAAAAGCAGTCCAGCCAGGGAGCTCTGCAGGCAGGCAGGGCTCCTCCACAGCTGCATGTCACCAGGGCAATGGGCTAATGGGATAATTAGCCAGCACCTGCAGGCAGTCTGATGACCGGAGGCAGACAGAACCAGGGAAGCATCAGGGCTGGGGAAGCAGGGCAATCTTTCCCTGGCTGCTACAAGGGGAGAAGCTCCTGCCCAGGGGAGCCCAGGATGCTGGATTAGTGAATGTTTATATGCTTGAAGGGGCAGAAGACTGCTACATGTTGTTATTTACATTATAACCCAGGGGCTTGTGCTTATGTTGTATTTATACTGGTGGTTTGTGGATGAGGCTATAGGGAGGTGGAGGCCACATTAGTGTTTGGGGTGCACTTGACAGGGGCAGGCTCAGGGCTTGAATGCTTAGTGAGCCACAGAGGGGTCATGGACCTAGTGCCAGAGAGGGGCACAGACACAGAGGGGCCAAGGGAAGCTAGTGCCTCAAAGCCAGGTCCTATTCAGTGGGTCTAGGCAAGAAGGCCTAGCTACATTAAAGGGGCACAGTCCGAGGCCCCAACAGAGGGACAATATACCAGTAACACTTGTGAGGCATGGGGTGTGGTAAAGGGGAGGTTTCAGAGCCATGCAATTAGCCCATAAGGCTTTGGGTGCCCAGATGAGCACAGTGGATTATAGAGGCCCAGCCAGGGGCCTGGGGTCAGTGTAACTGGGGCCTAGGAAAGGTCCATGGGCATCCTCCCTTTATATTCATTTACATTACCATTGAAACATGGCAGGCGAGATGGGAAGGTGCATTAAAGGTGGAGCAGGGCACGGTTGCAGAGCCACCAGGGAGCACCACAGCCACCCCTGGAACCCCAATGTGTTACAGCTACATAAAATTTGGCTGTGGGGGTGTAGTTCACTTACAGCATAGCAATGCCCCACCATGACGCACATCCTATAATGCCTGTTTGCTTAACTGAGTTACTGAATCATGAAGAGACTGTACAAAAAAATTGACTTGGGTCATAGATCAGAAACTTTGATAAGTTTCTAGGTAGTGCTGTGTAGGCTTTGTGCATCTTTGATCAAGTTCTCAGTCATACAAGTAGAGAAGTTTTACATAGAGAGGCAGCCAGTGAAGGGAAAGATCTAACAAAGGTCACATTTCTTTACATTAATGTCTTTAATTCTCATGATTGGGAAGTGTGGTCTTTTAATGAAAAGTAACCTGAGAAGTAACTATTTTAGTGTGTGCTGGAAGAGGTTAACAGAATGATGCATCCTGTATCAGTTAATCTTCTACTCTTCTCAAGGAAACTTATCTGCAGAGATCAAAAGCCAGGCTCAGTAGCATGTTCTTTCACGTCACCTTTTATCCTTTATATAAATAGAAAAGCAAACCTAAAGCTAAAAAAAAAGAAAAAAGAGAGTTAGCACTGTATATGGGACCATTTCCTAACAGGGTCATGATTAAAAAGTTGCCATCATTATTGTTGTAGAACTGAACTTCACACTTGTCTCAGTTTGAGCCTTCAAAGTCATGTTCTGAAAGTTTTCTCTGTATGTTATTATGTATTTTAAAAAAATGGTTCAGCTTCAGTGTACTGCAGGAATAAAACAGAGCTTGTTAGTTTTAAATGCTTGATTGCATTCTAATAGGATATCTGTAACATGGATTTACATTAATGTGTTGACTGTTACTGCTAACAAGAAACTGTGATGCTATTGGATGTGTTACCTCACAGGTCACAGTAGCAACCAACAGTAAATAATACTGCTTAAAATATTTAAGCCATTTCTCAGCCCTCTGCATTAGTCAGGCATCCAGTTTTATCTGCAAAAATTCTATCTGTACAACCCTTTCTTCATTGTCCTGACTTCTTTTGGTATCTCATATAGCTTTTGAAAAGGCACTTTCAAGAACAGTCCATTACTAAAATACATGATTTTGTACCCATTAACACTTGTATTATACAGTAATTTAGTTAAAATAGAATCAAATACCAATTCAGTAAAACTCTAGACTGCTCAAAGAATAGGTTCTATGAAAATTTTAAAAAAGAGGGTTTTTTTTTCTTCATTAGAGCTGAGTGGGAAGGCATATTCCATCCCATAGAACTTTATGATTTGAAAACGTTTTCCATTTTCAGTTAGGATAAACCCAAGACTTGCTGATGTTTTTTGTGAAAAGCTTTGAGAGAATTGTTCTGATGTTGGATACATTCTCTGTTTGGGGCACTGCCCTGGGATGTGGGAGATTCAGATCTAAGTTTGATTCAGAGTTGGGACTGGGGCACCTACTTTCCAGCAGAGTTCACTGACCGCTTCACTATTGAGTATTTTGAGGTTTCCCTCTGTCTTGTTTTGATCAGAAATTCTATTTAGATTCCAAGAAACTATTCTTGAGGAAAGGATTTTTAAAACTAGTTTATTCCCAAGAAATAATTCCACTTCCTGACATCGACTAGAGAAAAAAACCAAACACTTTTCTCATCCAATTCCTGACCACCTCTACTCTTAATTTCAGTAATACAGTCAAGTTACAGTGTAAAATTATCAGTTGTAACACAAGAGCCTATAATGCTGAATCACTCACATCAGTATTGTATTATTTGAACTTTCCAGATATGTAGACAGCAACATTTTATAACAGCAGAAATGTAAAGTGTCATAGAAGTTATGGAACTCTGGCCTCTGTGTGAACAGTTGTCTAATAGAACTTTCTCCAGCTTGGTTGTTGCATCACATAGAAGTGTTTTATTTATGCTCACATTTTCAAATGAGGTTTCCAAGTCCAAAATTACACATACATGTGCACAGCAGTCACAACTGCAGTTGACTACAGTGGAAGCTGCAGGTATTCAGCACATCTGAAATTCAGAAAGTTATATAGGTATCAAAATGTAGTTTAAAAGTTAAAGAGCATATAGAAACCCAATGGCCCAAGTCTGAAGATGTTGGCTTCTATGCATAGGCCTTGTATGAAGAATTCATCCTTGAGAGGACTTCAACCAGATATTTTAGATTCAAAAAACAGCAGTGGGAAGTAAAAAAGAGTCCATACATTAACTAGCTGCTTTATGGCTAGGGTTATAGTGTTTTTCAAATTTGTAAGTAGTAGAGTGACACACTATTAAAACTGCAGTGTAGATGGACTTGCATTGACATCCCCTGTATGTGGAATGTAGGACAGGGTCTATGGCTTCCCATTAAAAACACTTTCCTACTAGCACCTGTTTTATTTTAAGGTTAAGACAGCACACATTTTTAAAATCAATCTGTATCTGTAATCTACAGTGGCAAAATGTATTATCTCTGTGTCATTTTAAAGTGATACTATCTATCTAAGCCAATTTAAAAGATGTTAAGAAAAAGTCGCATTTAGATGGACAATTTGCATTCCAAGTTTCATTCTGCTGTGATTTGAAACAGATTTGAAACAAATCATCATCCTAACAATAGGGAGGTTGTAATGAAATATGGCTTCTATTGTCCAGTTGGTACATTCTAATACCAATCCCTGTGAGTGAAATTCACACTTGCACAGACAACCTGCGGAAGATACATGCAACCCTTTTATTCCTTTTTCTGAAAAAGCAAATGTATGTCAGGATATGGACTTTGTTCTGCTCGTTGGGATTGGGTGAATTTCATCTGCATATACATATGCACATATAAACATCTTAGCCAGGGTTGCCAACCCTAGAAAAAGTTTTACTGAAAAGCTTCAAACATTTTTTTTTACTGACAACCGAACTTTATTACTGACACATGTCTATACTGACATGTCCTTTATATAATGTAAATAAAGGTAAGCCTTCTGCCAGGCCATGGGTGGCAATAACAAGGTCCAGGGTCAAATTTAGAGACTTAACACCAACTTTCCAAATCTGGCTAAAGACTCTACCCAGAAACCTGGGAAAATAAATTTTAATGAGGTGTTCTACATAAATAAACTTATCCAACATTAGGCTAAAATAGGGTTTACTATAGGGGGGAAAAGGGATTAAATACAAACTCTGAGAACCTTAACCATTAATCCTTAAGAGAAACTGAAACAGTTAATAGTCTCAATCACTAGCAAACCAACCCAGGGAAGCTACCACCTATCCCAGTCCATTGGGAAAGGGGATTCACCCAGAGCTGCCATCTGGGGGCTGTACCATCTATGCCAGGCAAAAGTGACACCCAAACAGTAAATTCCATGGGGACTCTCATGAGCTGCAAAGCCATGAGAGACAGAGCTGCCTGCAAGGCACCAAACTGCTCTCCTGTTCAGATACTAAGTGCAGCTGCTGTGCTTTTGTCTGCCCATGTACTTGCATCCAACCTAATTCTAACAATGGGCCTTCCATCAACCTTATGGCATTTTTTTCCATGGACAGCTTTGTTTTTAAATGGACTTTACAGTCAAGCATTTTTAGCTTTTCGCTTTTTTTTAAAAAAATTTTTACAGACTGTCCATAAATTTATGGACAGCTAGTAACCTTGATCTTGGACCTAAATACCTTATATCAGTGGTGCTCAACCTTTTTCCTTGTGGGCCAGATGGGCAGTGCCTGGCTTTACTGTGGGCCAGATGGTGGTTCCAATCCAGCACTTAGGACTGGTGCAGGAGGCACCATCCAGCCATATGGAGTGGGGTGAGGGCAGCCCAGCCTGGGCCTGGCCCCTCGGGAGGGACAAGTGGGGAGGGATCTGACCCAGCTGTGGAGGATTAAGGGGTTATTGCTTGGCCAACATCCAAGGGGATGTGGGGGTGTGGGGGATATGGTCTGGCCCTGTGGGGGGGGAGGGGTGAAGGGGCATGGCCCAGCCCCAACCTAGCCCACTGTGAAAAGGGGGCATGGCCTGACCCCACAGGGGGAAAAAGGGGCATGGCCTGGCTCCAACTCAGATCCACAGGGGAAGAGGGTGTGGTCTGGCTCCAGCTAGGCATGAGGGGCTTGAGGTTTGGGAATTTGATGGGGTGGGGAGGTGGCCACATTCATAACCACTTCTCCCTTGCTGCCAAATTTCCCAACCCATGGGGAGCCTTGCAGGCTAGATGTGATGGCTCTTCTGGCTGCATTTGGCCTGTAGGCCAGAGGTTGAACACCATTGCCTTATATAGTCTTCATTTGTATTTATTTCATTACAGTGACATCTGCTGGCAAAGACCCTTCATTTTGCTGCATAAGTTGCATTGTTTTAATACAATTAAAATCAAATGCACTACGACAGAAAGTGTCGGTGGGAAGTAATATACAATAATTAAAAAAATGGAAATGTCAGAAGAAAATGTCTGACAGGAGAAAATTTTTTAAAGCAAAATGTTATTTTCTTACCCTTTCTTATACTTGTGTAAGTTATTAGGGGATGTACCACTTAAATCTCACATGCCTTTGCCACAGATTGATGGGGGTAGCTGCACAATTACACCCCATGGAATAGTGCAGAAAAATTCAAAATTATGCAAAATTAATTACATTTTTTTTTACAAATTAAACTAAATATAACACTATTTGAACCTTGTTTAGAAATGTATGCAGGTACTTGGTTGGGGGGGTTGGAGTGTGGTTGAAGGTGGGTATCAGGTGTGTCTGGGGGGGTTGTTAAGGGGTGTATGAGTATATGTATGAGGTTTGTGGGTGGGTATGTGTATGGCAGTGTTTGGGATTTGTGGGTGGGTGTGGGTTCCGCTGCTACCACATGCCTCCCTGTGCACAGCCCCTACCACCCCCCAAATACAACACCTGCCCACACAGAGCCTCCACTACCACAGCCTTCCCCACAGCTCAGCCCCCACCATCAGCAAGCCCTGGGGCAGAGCCTCACAACGGTGCCCAGCCCCAGCAATTCTTGGGGGCTGCATGTGGCAGCATAGAGCCAGCCTAGTTCAGCCTGCTGGTGTGCGTCTTTGGGCCAGACTGCGCTGATGCCTTGCCAGGACGTGTGGCTCATGGTACTGAAGGCAGGAACCATGAGCAGCCCCAGGCACTCAGCTGCAGTCATGCAGCACCAGGGGCTTTGCCTGCCCCGGCCAGGAGCGCCCCCAAGGGCCCCCCACTAGCTGCTGCCACTGCTGGTGGGCGCTGTGCACCATGGGGTGGGAGAAGCATGGGGGGGGCTCACACCCACCCACAACCCCCCCGCATGCCCATTTCCCCCCTCCTGCAGGCAGGAGCTCCTTTTCCCACTCACTGGCTACACCCCCAGGCATTACACAATATAATACAATTATGCACAGTCATACACTTTACTTGCAAAATTATGCAGGTGCATAGTTGCGTAATTCCCTGTGGTGTACAGTGTCACTGAAGTGGGGGTAGGGATGCAGGGAGTTTTGATCTTTGTGTTGAGAAACTTTTTTCCCTCTAAATAATTGTTATAGTGAAAGCATTGTCTCTCTTTATGTTTAGATGTTTCTTTTAGATGTCATTAACTGTTCTGACCCATTCAGATTTCCTCCCTACTATCTCCCTACCAGATATGGGGGCAAAGAAGAAGGTGGAAGGCAAAGTAGTTCCTTATATTAATACAAATAGGCCTTTGTTTAAAAAAAATCTAACATTCTGACAATTCTGACTTAATGTCCTAGTAAAAGAAATGCCACTAGGTGTCACTAAATGTCAGGAATATTTGCATATTGTTAAAACCAGGAAAAATTAAAAGCTCAACTCATCATGAAAATGTACATTTACACCTATTTTGCTTTTCTAAGTCCTTTAAGTGTGCTAACCTAGCAAATAATATTGGTGTTAGATACGTATTTATGCTCATTTTCTTTGAAATGACCCTACTTAAGGTACAAGGGAAAAGGAATTATACATATGAACTGCAAAAAATGTCTGTTTATACACACTTACATTTGAGTTGAATCCTGTTCTAATACAGATTAAAATAGTGCTAACACTGGTGACTGGGGTGTATTTGGTATTTGGCTAACACTGATGACTGGCTTACCTGCAGTCAGTATTCAATGAAAATACCCTAAATGACTTTCCTAGCATACCAATGAATCTGAGATACGACAAAATGGAAGTTGCTGTGGTTGAATATCCTATAAGGCTAGGGACAGACATTCAAAAAGCCTGAGCATGAATTGATTCAATCTTTGCAGGTTAGTCTAACCTGGCTAGGCTGAACTGGTTTGTAACGACACAGGCATCCCCTTTGGATTGAAGAAATACAGGCACATGCCTGCGGTGGCTCAAGCTAGAAGCTGGGGGGCACTAGAGCAGCCCTCCCTTCCCTTCCACACAGCTGAACTGAGGGGGAGGGGAGGGGCTTGGCCAGGGCCTGGCAGGATGCTATGATTATGGAGGGGTTCCCCCACCTTCTGAGCAGCCCAGCAGGGAAGATTTATCAGCCCATTAAGAAAACAACAGAGGGATGCAGGGAGGAATCAACTATCTGTTGATTCTGCCTTTGTCCTGTGTGCCAGAGCTCAAAGGTAGCCAGCATGTGGTCTGCTAGCTGATGCTGAGAGGTGTCTGTGAGGGATGGGGGAATGCCAGCTTAGAGAGAGGGGGAAGGGGAGAAGGGGAGCGGAAGCCAGGCAAACGCCTGTAGAGACTGCCGGAGCTGCAGCCAGGGAACAAGAGGGAAGGGTCCAGCCCTGCTCTGGAGCACAGAGCCCTGCCAAGCCCAGCCCAGGCAGCATGCTGGGATGCTGGGGGAATCTGGTTTATCTTAAACCAGCAAGGGGTCTCGGACAGACATTGCATAAACCGGTTTGACCTAAATCAGTTGAGTCTGATACTTACCTTGTCTTCGAGGAAATATGATAATTGGTTGGCTTAGACGGTATGATGTACATGAAACAAAGCAGGAACAATACATAAGGAAGTGAAGATCTCTCTGATAGGTATGAAATAACTAAATGGGCAGGAATTCTATGGAAAAAATACTATATGGTCATGTAAATAAAAGCATATTGTAATGCACACAATGGGATCATGTTCAAATCACAGAGGCATCTATGATTCTGGTATATTCTAACTTGAGAGGTCATTGCCCCAAATTCCATATGTGCAATTTTATATTATACCAAGGGTAGGCAATGTTTCTGGCCGGAGTACTAAAAAAACTTCAATGTCTACCTTGCAAGATGCCGGAGTATTGGCATGCCAGAAAAACAAACCGGGGTGGGGGGAAGGGTACACAGCAGGACGCACGGCATATTAATATGGTTAATAATCTCAAATGTTGCTTTTTATAGTAAATTCCAGGTTTTCAAAAATTCTAAACCTGGTCACAGTAAATAAAGCTTCATATGCTACCTTTATTCTTCTGTATTCTTTTTTTGTTAAGCATGTTGTGGTGAGAGGGAGAGAAAAAAAGAGAGAGAGAGAAGAAAAAAAAAAGAAAAAAGGGGAGAGAAAAAAGGAAAGAAAGATAAAAGGATAAAAAAGAAGAAATAGAAAAAATGAAAGAAAAAGGGAGAAGAGAGAGGGGAAAAGAAAAAAGAAAGAAAATAAAAGAGAAAGAAAAAGAGGGGAGAAAAAGAGAAAGAGGGAAAGAAAGAAAAAGAGGGGGGAGAGAGAAAGAGGAGGGAAAAGGAGAGAAAAGAAGAAAAAGACAAGAAAAGAAAAAAGAAAAAGAGAAAGAGGGTGTGTCCTTTGCTGCCCAAGTCTCCCATCAGTACTGGCTGCAGCTCGGCCCCACTGGTCCAGGGCAGTGTCCAGTAGAGAGAGGCAGTGGCACCCCAGCAGCAGCTGCCAGGGCTGGGGTGCTCAGGCCTCCCCGACAGTCTTAGAACAGGGGGAGCCCATGTCAGGGCTAGGAGGGAGGGTCTGGCCATAGCTCGGGCAGACTGATGCCTCCTCCCACTCAGGCTAGGGCAGCACCAGGGCACAGAGCATTAAGGCTGGGTGCTCAGGGCAGGGTCCAGGTGGCACAGGAAGAAGGTGTGTGGGGAGGTGCTGTGGGCAGGCTAGGCTGGCCAGGCCTTTGGGAAGGTCGCAGCCAGAGGAGAATCAGGGCTGGGTGGGAAGCGGGGGCTGCCCTGGGGCTCCTCAGACTCAGGCCATGCTGGGAGGGCAAGGGTGACCAGCTGTACCAGAGGTGGAGCCCAGCCTGGCCTCTGCAGCTCCACAGGGATGGGCTGCAGCTGCCCTGCCTGCAAGAGGATGTTTCCTGGTCAGGGCAAGATGCTGGGCTCGGGGGGGCTCTCGGCTCAGTCTCCCTGCACACCAGGCACAGTGCGAGTGGGGAGGAGCCACCCCGATGCAAGGGCCCAGCCATGGGCCTGGCTGCAAGAGCCCCTTAGGAACAGATGCTGTGGGCAGTGCTCAGGGCTGAACCGGCCGGGAGCCTCCAGCACAGTGACCCTCCACAGCACCTTCCTGGGCCCTGGCCTTGCCCACCTGCAGCTCCCCTCCAGGGCTGGGCCGTGCTGGAGGGTGCAGCCCAGGGACAGGGTCAGCAGAACGCAGACTGAGTCCCTGCCTGCCTTCTCCTGACCCTGTCCCTGGTGGCTGCTGTGGTGCTAGAACCTGTGGCTGCTTCAGAGCAGGAAGTTAAAATAAAACCAACTTTAAACAATTTCCTCACATACCTCCTGGCGTGCCAAGGAAAATGCCCACCTGCAGCTCTGTGCACCACTAATTGGCATGCATGACAGGTGTTGCCTATCCCTGTATTATACAGGAAAGAAGTGACTAGTAAGACCTTTGCCTGCTCTGCTTGCTGGGCCTCTCTTTCCTGTGGTTTGGATATGTCTGTCTAGATGGAGTCCTCCTGGGAGAAGAATTCATGTGATGTTGTGTGCTCCTGTGCATGTTTGTGTAAGACCTGTCATGGTGGGGCCATGATGATTACTGAAGCCTGTGGGGATTACCTTCATATAAACGATAGCAATCCCTTTGCTAACACCATTCTCTCCATCTGTAAAGTATGAACCTCGGACAGGGTTGTGAGGCTTACTAAGGGAAGTGCTACGTAAGAGATAAGTATTACTTCGTGGTGCCTTGAGCATAAAAGGTAGATTAATTTATCTCCTAATTAATCCTATAAACATCAAAACCTGGACAATCCTAGACATCCACAGAAAATACAGAAATGAGAATGGTCTAAAGATTATAAGCAAATAGAGAAATCATTTTTTTAAAATAACAACAATTGGGATCTCTCCTAAGTCATTCTTTTGATTTGAGTATGGATCACTGATGCATGGATGACACAGTCTGTGCATCCCTTTTCCCATGACTGAAGAAGCTGAAGTAACCCCCAGTGCTGAACCCCCAGTGTTACCTTTTGCAACAGAACTTTTGAAGGTAATGAGGATTGGGAGTTATAGACCAGAGAACATAAGTTAATTTGCATGCATTTCCATGCTTATTTGCATGTGCCATTTACTAGGCAGCTCTGCAAATCAGTGAATTTATTAATATTTATACAGTGCCCAAGTGGTATTCTGAAGGCAGGTAGAATGAAAAGGAAACTGCCCCAAACAACTTACGGTCTAATGACCCAGTTCTAACATCCTTACTCCAAATGGTTACCTCTCCCATAAACAGCTACATTGATTGCAGGTGCTAAAAGTGAGTGTGGTTGGCAGAATTGGGTCCTAAATGGATAACCAGGAAAGTGGTGGAAGGAATGAATGAAAAATAATTCTCTTTGTTCTGTATACATTTCATTCATTCATATTGCATGAACCTGTGATTTTTATACATTTGTCAGTATCATGTTATGAATGGCTGTTGCATGCACAAAAGCAAGAACCATAAGGTATGGATATGGACACACTTTTTATTCTTTGACATGAATGACTTGGATGTATGGTGAAAAGCTACCCTTAGGAGACCTTAAGGCAAAGAATCATGGAAAGGTTTCTAGTCTAACAGAAAAAAAGACCTCAAGGTTTGTTCACCCCTCATGTAGCAATATTGATACAGAAGCAGTTTCAAGCGACTGCAGCCCTGAAGCTGTTCTGTGCAAAGCCTGGATCCTAACTGGAACAAAGACTTATCTGGACTGATTGGCACAGTGGAAGCAAATCTACAGTGTTCATATGTGCTGAGGAGCACCTTTCTTTCATTCCTTTATCTTTGCCTCTGGTTTTATTTAGTGGATGGCAAGAGCATCACATACACAGTGGACACATCTACATGAGATGGTACTGGTGCAGTGGTTACCACGCATTTATTTAGCACTTGTTTAAAGGAATGTATAGAAAAGTGCTCCTCAGCACATATGAACACTGTAGATTTGCTTCCACTGTGCCAATCAGTTCAGATAAGTCTTTGTTTATACAAGTGCTAAATAAATGCACAGTAACTGACTGGAGTTACTGTACAGTAGAGCTGTGCAAAGTTTCAGGTCCTGATTCGATTTGGAGGAGATTCAGCCTGATTCAGTGGCTGGATCTCTGAATCTGAATTGAATCAGGAGACCAATAAAAAGATCCAGATCGATTTGAAGCTCTCTGAATTGATTTGGAGAGCTTCAGAGATTCAGGCAGATCCATGAGCCCTTATCTCCCACCCGTTTTCCCAGCCCTGTCAATGGCTGTCCTGCCTGGCCCCAGCTCCCGGTTCTTTAAAAAAAAAAAAAAAGAGCCCCAGATTCACCAGCTGCTGCAGCAGCCGTTGAGGCTTCTGGGGGCTCATCGCAGAGCCGCCCACACAGTGTGGGGGCAACAGGGTGCAGCGGGGTTCACCCCCCCACCCGGCAGCAGATGGTGAGTGCCGGCCTTTTTTTTAAAGAGCAGGGACACTGGGGCTGGGCGGGGCAGCCATTGACAGGGCTGGGAGAGTGGGCAAGGGATGGGGCCTATTCGATTTGAAGATTCAGCTGAATTCATTTAGGACAGTGATTCAAATCACCAAATTGCATTACTGTCCCTGGAATCAGCCGGATCTGAAGTGAATACTAACTGGTTTGTACAGGCCTACTGCGCAGTAGCACCAGCAAATGCCTTTTTAGTGATGCTACTACACAGTAGTCTAATGCTACTAACAGTAGCATATTAGCACTCTTGGTGCTGTGACACAACTGCTCAGTTAGTGTCTTGTGTAGACGCACCTAGCGTGTAGTAGTTTTGTAATACAGAAAAAAATATGAAAAGATGAGCATATATTGCTATTAGCAAAGTTTTTGCGGAGAGGAAAAAGGGAGAGAGATTTTTGAATAGTAATTCTAGAGATACATAGAGTGGTGGTTGTAAAATCAGACCTCCAGAAATGTGTAATTAAAGCCAGAGTTATGAGTTATGAAACATATAATCAAATGCTGAAATAATAAAATATATTGAGCTTTTAAAAGAAAAATTTGTATCATAAAAACTAGCCAGCAGCTGCAAGCAAGGAAATCAAAAGGTAGTCTGTTTAGTTTCCAGGCAATACTTGACTGTGCCGGTTTTATAGTTTCAAAGAATTGCCTTCTTTTCTTATGTTGAAACTACTATGCTTTGACGCAATGTTAAGATAAAAAATAGTGTTGGGATAATGGTTGAAAGGGTTTAACAGTGGGACATTTTGACCATTTCCTACCCTTCTTGACAGTGGCTGTTCGTGGAGAAGAGCATGAGGTTTACTGAATGACAATGTGGGATTTCAGCTGATTGAGTCTTCAGCCTTGGCCCTCACAGCAATGAGACAGGGCAATCAGGATGCTGTTTGAACAGAGGAGAAAAATATCAAAAGGCAAATTGGAATTGGTTTTAAAATGAATAGCTGGCAATCTCAAAGTGAGATTACTGAGGTAATGGTAACATAGTCATTTCAAAAAGGTTATTTTAAGAAACAGAGTTTCACTCCATCCATTCTCCCCCTGCCAACCCCCCCCCCCCCAGAAAACCCAACCAAGGTGGCGGGGGGAGGGACGGGGAAGATCAGCATCATCAGAACTGAGACTGTCAGATAAAAGCTATATCTTTCATTGAAATGCTTTTTTCCCTATATTTATGACACTGGTAAATGTTTGTATTACAGATTTTTACCTTTACCCAATCCTTAATAATAAATAGGCTTACAATTTAATATTTTCCAGAGAAACCAAGATAAAGAAACCAAAGGGAAATAAATAATGTTATATGCATAGGATTTGTGCTTTGTCACACTGCTTAGCTCCATATCTTCAGAATATTAAGCCACACAGAACTTCAGGTAGAATCAGGTAACATGGAAGGTTTGATTTAGTATCAGAGAAGAGAAAATATTAACTCTTGCAGTCATTAATTCATCCTGTTGTGCCTACGTATCAAAATGTCTGACACATCTACAACAGCTAGGCACAGCAGGGAAAATTAATGAAGAGAAGGTTCCTTAGAAAATCACAAAAGGAGAGAAAACATTATTGACCTCAAATATGAATTTAAGCAAACTTCGAACAGCAATCATTTATCTGTCCTTACTGGAGATGGAGATCATGGCCAACAGCCTCATTCCTTTTTACAATAAGGGTGAAGCTTGTTTGTGAAGCAGATAGAGCTTTCTTGGAAGGCCAGCTTGAAACTGTGCATTGAATTTCCTCAGGAACTAAGGGCAATCACAAACCTTTGCATCTTTTGCTCCAAGGGAAAGGGGCATTTCTTTGAGGTTTGCTTTTCTAGCATATATAGAAACACGTACATTATATGTGCATCCATAACTGTATACCCGATATAAATAAAACTGTATATAGAGAGTTTATATGTATTGCATACATTATATGTTAGGTAGATACTGTGTGTGTGTGTATAATATTAATGAGATATACTTTTGATAGAATGTACTTTTTATATGTATATAGATAAATATATGTGTATATTTAGTATTACCTTTTTGACCCCCAAAGTGAACCCAAGTTCAAAGCTTGATGGGCTGTTCTGTTAGGAGGAATTTAATGAGTCAGTTATTTTTGATGTAGGTCTGGTTGTTTACAGAGTATATACAAAATTTTGAACACAGCAGCAATTGTGAAAAACAGCTCAGTGTTCCGAACATCTCTCATCCCTGTAACTTGTTCTAGGGTTTTCTTGTGGCTTAGTCTCTTAGGCTGCTGACAGACATGAAAAAAATACAAAATGGAACTTTTCCATACTTCAGTGGAGCTCTGTGGCACTTTATGCAATAGCTGATTCAAGGAGCTATTGGATAAAAGCACCAAAAAGCCCCGCTGAAGTGTGTGATCTATATAGAACGTAGCAAACCTCCAGGTTTTTCTTTTTTTCCTAAATTTAAAAATACTTTCCCTCCCTTTCCCTAAACATTTCTGACACTTTCTCTGCCCTTTTTATCCCTTATAAGTAGTTATAGGTAGTTGTAGGTAAACTAAGACAAGTTCTTGTATGCCATTATTGTAACAAGTCCCTTTTTAATATTGTAAATAGTGCTCCATTATTTTTGTATTGATTTTTACTGTTATATATTGTATTCCTATTATATTTGTATTGATTTTTACTGTTTTATATTGATATTGCATGATTTAGGCCTGTTTCTGTAAATTAGCCAAAGTAATATCAAGTCTCCATCTTGTCTTGTCAAGTCTCCATTTTGTGTCCCGTGTCCAGGCATATCCTATTGCAATTGTGTTGCAGCTATGACTCGTACTTACCTCTTCCATGTAAATTGACTCCTGGATGAATGAGAGTGAATGAGAGTGCTTGAGACATAATGGTAGCAGTCTTAAAAATAACTCCTGCTGAATGACTGGACCATCAATTTAATGACCCTACCACTGCCTTGCATTGACTCTCCCTGAAACTACAGACCTACTCTTAGGACTGGAGACAAAACCCAATATTTGAAACATAAAGACCCTTCAAGAAACCAGCAACATGGAAACAAAGAACAGAATAGAAACCAGTGGCTTCACCATTATATCTCACCAGACAATGAGGACACCTGGAACTGCACAACCTCATCTGAACAGGGCTGGTCCTTGCCTGGGCATGCACTCCCTATTGGAGTCACAGGTAGAAGGGGTGGTAGAGAGTGACCTCCTTGGGACACCCTCTCCCTCTGGACCAGCACTACACCATGGCACCTATCTACCCAGAGGCCCTGCTGGCTACACCCTCTGGACAACACCTCTCTGAAGAAGACCCTGACTGGGCATCGAAGATCAACTCACAGCCTGAATAGGTAGTTATCACTGACCTTCTTCCTCCAAGCAAGGGACCTGAGTTTTGTCTCTGCACACCTTGACCTCAATCTCTCCATTAAGCCTTTCCTCTCCTGCTACCATTGCATGAAAGCGTGGGAGAATGTGTGTGTGAGTGTGTGTGTATGTGTATATGTACCAATAACTTTGTGGGTTGTACAGTGTGTTGCCTGTCTAATAAAACTGTTATTTGGAGCCCCAAGTTGAGTTTTTTGTCTTGCTGCGGTCCTGGCCCTACTCCTCTGACCTTTGTCCCACCTTTCTCTCTGTGTCATTGTGGCTCCCTCTCTCTAACCCCAACCTGCCTCCTGGCTTCAGTCCCGGTTCTGCCCTTTGCCTCCCAGCTCCCTGATTTTTTAACCCCCACCATCTCCTGGTTTCTCCTGGCTCTGCCCTTTGCCTCCCAGCTCTCTCTCTAACCCTGACCTGCCTCCTGGCTTCAGCCCGGTTCCCCGACTCTCCCGGCTCTGCCATCTGCCCCCCTCCCAGCTCTCTTCTGCCTCCTTGCCTCTGCTCCGCCCTGGCTCTGCTCTACTCCCAGCTCCTGGCTTTCTTCCACTGCTCCTCCCGACCTCACAGCTCTCACCTCCCGCCAGCTCTAACCTCCTGTCGCCTCCCGGATAGCCCAGGCCCTGTTCTGTGCTTTCTATCCCCCTGCTTCACCGCTTTTCTTTATCTCAGTTCCCAGCTTTTCTCTGCTGCTCCTCCTGGTCTCCCAGCTCCACTGTTTCTTTTTGCCTTCTCTTTGCCTCAGCTCTTGGCTTTCCTCCTCCCAGCCTCCCGGCTTTCACCCCCAGCCAGCTCTCACCTCCTGTCACCTCCCTGATAGCCCTGGCCCTGTTCTGTGCTTTCTATCTCCATGCTCCGCTGCTTCTCCCTGCCTTCTGGCTCCCAGCTCTCATCACCAGCTGGCTCTTTGCCTCAGCTCCTCCAAGCTCCTGCCACCTCAACCCTCCCACTTCTCTTTACCTCCTAGTCTCCCAACTCAAACCCCAGTCTTCTTCACCAGCTTACCTCCTGGCTTTTCTGCCTCTGCTGCCCTGGCTTTCTCTCTGTCTCTCACCTCAACCTCCAGGTCTCCCAGCTTCTTTGCCAGCTTGCACCCCCAGCTCTGCTCCTTACCTCTTGGATTTCTCTATCTCCAAGATTTTCCCTTACCTGTGCCCAAGCACCCCCAAGTACCATCAAGTACCCTCAAATGAACCTTCGTCACCAAGCATCCCCCAAGTACCCTCTAGTGTTAACACACACAACCACTGAAGTGTGTGCTTGTGTATCTGTGTATGTGTGTGAACCTATAGTGTTGTATGTATAGTTTGTGTGTATATAATTTTGTGTTACACCCTCCTGCCTAACAGCATGATATTGAGTTCCCAAGCATTGATCTGATGCGTGTCAAGTCAACAAGACATTGAGCAAGCCAGGTCAAATTGACGCGATACCTCTTTTGGGCATGTGCTGTGCTTGGCATGGGGGCATGCTGAGCTGAAAGTAAAGTGCTGGGCTTTTTTCCCCACATCTGTAAGCAGCCACAGTGCTTGTTTGGGCAGTGGCCTTGCATTCTTCTGCCTCAGGTTCTCTAGCACATCTGTCATTTCACCCAGAGATGTGCAGATTTTCACAGAAAAGCCAATGAGATTTTTCCATCACATGTACCTCTGTTTTCAGTAGTGATATGTACCTATGTTTGGAGTGTAGGCGGCTACTGTATCAATACCCTGGCTAAATAAAGTAGCTAAATGACTTTACAGTTCTCCTGAATAAAAAGCAGTTGTTATACTCACTAACTTCAGTAAGGTTTATTTAAATGCATAATAAAATATATAAAAATACCAAAACCCTTTTTCACTGCATGCATTATTTTGTGTGGGGAGAGCATGAGGAACACATATGTTATATGTGAGTCACATTTGTTTGCCCACTACTGGAGGGTGCTAAAATACCTTGGCAGTGACTGCATTGTAAGAATTCTTATACAATTGAAGGGCTTAGTTCATCCGTCTGTCTGTCCCTAATGCTCTTGGAGCACTCTGGTTGTTTCACTAACCAGTTAATCAGGGTGCAGAGTGCCACCATGGCAGTGGGGATGGAGGGGATGGAGCTGGGGGTTGAGGCCAGTGTTGCTTGCCTCACCTCACCCCCATTCTCTATCCCCACTATCACGGCGTGCTCCACTGCCTCCAAGGAGCAGGGTGGGAGGGGGTGAGACCAGTGGCAATGGAGGTGGCAGTGGTGTGGGGTGCTGGAGGAGGGGGATGGAGGGGACAGCGGGGCAAGCTTCTCCCCACCCCCGCTCCTGGGAGGTGGCAGCGGTGGCGCAGGGTGGTGGTGCTTCATCTCTTCCTGCCCGCCCCCCCCGGCATTTTTGACAGGCAAATTGTTAGTCTATATATAGAAGCATATTTATATAATCTATAAAATGCCCTTGCCACAATGGTAGCAGGGTGTCTAACAAACAAGAAAAAAAATGGCTCTCAAATGGGTTCCCTTAGCTCTCAAACATGTGGCTGCATTTTGTTTTATTCACATGAAAATAATTATTCCTGAAAATGGTGAAATTCTTCATTACCACAAGTTTGTGTAATACCAAACTCTATAGCTGAAGGATGGTGCCAAGGTTATGACATTGGTCCCTGCTCTCAGCATCCATTTGTACTGGAACAGGGAGTTTGTTGTGAATGTACCTTATATTGTACAAGATGTCCTGTCAGATTGCCCAGCTGAATAATTTTAAAAATGAAAGCCCAGCTCTTGATCTTGGCTTTAATGGGAAGTCAACATATCGTCTAGTGTATGGAGATGATCCTGTTCTAGCCCTGACAGAGTAGGATGCAGGAAGGAGGTTTGAAGTTGTGAGATATGGTAGGATTATCATATTTCCAGGTCCAAAAAAAGAGGACACCTGTCATGTGGTGGGGGGAGGGGAATTTCCCTTTGCTCCCTGGGCTATCCCTGAGACTCACAATAGCTAAGGCAAGGGGTTGGGACTGGGGAGGGAAAGAATTCCCCTCAGCTCCCCGGGGCCACCCAGGATTGCGGGACCCTGGGTTGGGTTGGGGAGAAGCCCCCTAAGGCAGGAGATCCCTGGTGCCCCCATGCTGGGCTGGCACCCAGCCTGTAAGACTCCTTTTCCCTCCCTCCTGTGGCAGCCACTGAAGCAATCAGCAGCTGGGGAAGAGGAAGGGGAGAGGAATGTCAGGGTCTGAAAAGCCCCCACCACACGGCCTTTCCCTCCCCTCATGTGCCGTGTAGACCCTGGCTAGGGGGGGTTGAGGTATGTTCCCCTGCCCTGTGTCCCTATGGGCTGGCAGACACAGGCCGGAAGCAGGCTAAGGAGCAGAGGGACAAGGCAGACCCTGCTCCATTGTGGTAGGTAGCACAGCCCAGGGCTGCAAAGCATCTCAGGATGCTGGGGGACTGAGAATTAACTTGAACCAGGAAGGTATCTGACAGAAGTTCCATAAACTAGTTTGACTTAAATCAGTTAAGTCTGATACTACATCCAATCAGGTTCATCTTAAACTGGTTTTGGTCATTTTAAAAGTGGTTTATGGGCACTGAACTTCTGTTCTGTTACAGGTTTAAACCAGTTTCTGATCACTTAAACCAGTTTATGTGTAACTTCTGTCCCTAGCCCTAGTGTTTAAACTAGCCCTACGTATTCTTCATAAAGTATCAGTGCAGCTACAAATGTAAAGATGAAACAGTTAACAATCCAGAAGTCAAGTTCAAACTTGAATTTTGCAGCTCCTTAAGAAGTTCTACAAATTATTTACAACAATGAGCTTCATGACAACTTCCCAAACACATGGATAGCACTCAGGATTCTGTTAACCATGCCCCTGAATAAGTGGCAAGCAACGAATGGAGTTTCTCGAAGACGAACCTCATAAAAACATATTTGTGATCAATCATGGGAGATGACACGCTATCTTTCCTGGCCATCCTGTCAAGAATGCTGTGGCTCAGAATATAAACCTGTCACAAGCAATATCTGAGTTTGCAGCAATAGAGTCATCTCCTGAGTCTTGGAATCTTGGGGAAGAAAGTTTTTTTTATTTGTTATTGTTATTTATTAGTGAAGTGTTTAATTTAATGTTTAGGTTACTTGTCACTTAGCTATAATGTTATTAATGTTATTTCTATGGCACGTTTATTATTTGACTAAAATTGACTTAATTTTTGTGTCATTTCCTCTTTTGTATTTTTAGTAAATAATACAAAAAAAACTTTTGAGATTACAACTTTATTTCTGAAATTGGGGGGGAGGGGAAGAGAAGGGGGTGCCAAAATACAAGTTTGCCCAGGCACCATTTACCTTAAGACTGGCTCTGAGTAGGAGCTATGAAAGCTGAGGGTTGGGAACAATAGGCTCCTGAGAAAAAGTGAAGGTGCTCTGCTACCCCAATCCACCAGAGCACATGCATGCAGAAGTCCTAAATTAGATTTCAGCTGGACTACTACTCTGCTTATTGCCGTGTAAGTACTTTAGTGGTTTACTGGATATGGACAGAGATGCCAGGGATTGTAGAGAATCTCCAAGAACTGGAGATGACCACTCATACTTTCACTGTGAGAATCAACAAATTGTAAAAGCAAATCTCACTCCCTACGAAAGAGAATTGTTTTCTCTGTCCCAAACAATGTATAAATCTGCTTTTGTTTGCATCTAGCAGGGAAAGTTTACAGTTATCCCACTAGTTCTTTCATTTAAAAAGGTTTACTACCTGGCAGCCTTATTTTCAAAAGAAAATTGAAAGCTCTGTTTGTGTAATCAGGTGGAGGTTTCACTCCAATGAACTCCCCTGCCTCTAGGGTTCTTCTTTAATCTTAAAGGCAAATCACAACATTTATTACCATAACATGAGCTAATGTTCCTCCCCAAGCAGGTTGGCAGGCAGCTAAGGGTCCTTCTGAATAATCATTTTATCCCACCTAGCACTTTCCACCCTTTTAGTCGGTGCAGGAGAGCTACCTGCTTGGCCTGACAAGATGAGTTTAAGGAAATCACACATGACCCTAGAGAGTGATCACAGTTTGTGTTAACAAGGGAAAATATAATTTTTCAGCAAGATTTCTCATTTTTTCACATGGAAATTTTCTGGCAAGCTGGTTTTGCAGTAGAAACTTAACATTTGCTTTGCTCTAACCAATTTATAAAAATACTTTTTGTTCTGTCTACATTGCCTGCAGCAATATGCCACGTTCCATTATCAGATGATTAAACCAGGTGACACTGAACATCACAAACAAGCTGCCTGACAAGCTGCTGCCATTGACACTCACTGTGGAATGTGCATCCAAATGACTGGCTAAGCTGTCTAAAATCGACATTGGTTCCTGTTCTCTCTGTTTTGTCCAGTCTTCAGCTGCTTCACATTAGCTTTTAGTTACCTCCATATTGCCTGTGTTTTCAGGCACTGTGAACCCTTTTTTCTAGCTTCTTGCCACCACCTACTGCAGAACAGCACACAGGCTGCCTGAAATACCTGCCTCATCAACCTTATTACTGTTGCTAAGGGACTTTGGGTAGTTACTGAATATCATAATTAGAAAACAAGAATTCCAGGATATTTCAGTTAATATTAAAGTTCAAAATCCAACTCTTGAGATGACCCATGGTATTAAAAAGTCTGGAAGATTAGGCCAACGGTGGTCATCCTGCAGCCTATGGAGCCATAGTCACCCGCCCTGCAGGGCTTCCCAGGGATCAGGAAATTTGGTGGCAAGGGACTGGTGGTAATAAATGAGGCCACACTTCCCAGCTGCCAAATTCCTAAACCCCAAGCCTTGTGCAGAAGGTTGGGGACAGGTCACAACCCCTCTCTCCAACCCCATGGATGGATGAGTTAGGCTCCAGGAGTGGCGAGAGATGTGTGGGTGAAAGCTTGCCCTGCTCCCCTGAAGCCCCCCAGGGACCCCTCCAGCAGCCACAGAGCGCCCCGCCGACCCCCAGCACAGCTGGAGGTAAGCAGGGCCTGTGGTGGGAGGGTGTTAACCCACAGAGAGTGGGAGGAGGTGGCTGAGTGGGAGCCGGGCTGGGTCTCACCCTGCCCAGGCCCAACTCCCCATGGAGAGAGATAAGTAGGGGGAGGGTACTTAACAGTCCCTCTTCAATGGGGCAGGGTCCCTTAAATCCCAGGCAGGGTCCCCCCTAGCCTGAGAGCAGGTTTCCACCAACAGTGGGCCCACCATGCATGCGCGCAGTTTAAAAGGCCCGCCGACAGCAAAAAGCCTCAGGCTCCAGGAGTGACAAGAGATGCACAGGTGAAAGCCCGCTGCGCCCCTGCTCCCCCAAAGTCCCCCAGAGACCCTCCAGCGGCCAGCACAGCCGAAGGTAAGCAGGGCAAGTGGTGGGAGGGGGTTAACCTGCAGAGAGTGGGAGGAGGCAGCTGAGTGGGAGCCGGCCGGGTCTCGCCCCACCCAGGCCCCTACTTTGCCCAGCCCCCCAGAAAGCCATGCAAACAGGCTGTACAAACAGGTGCACTTGTCTGCCGGTGCATGAGTTAGCATGGAGTTCGCACATGAGGGTGTGCGGGAGGGTCCAAGGCCCTGTCTGTGAGTCCTCTAGGGTAGATAGCCTCAGACCCAGCCCATCTGCCAGCGGCGTGCCGCGGATGGGCACTTGCCACACCCCTTGGGTCCCCTCAGGGTCTGTTGCCCCCCTGGCCCCCCAGCACCTCAGAGGCCTCCACCCAGATGGAGTCCATGGTTTTGGGCTCCATGCAGATGGAGCCCCTGGGTCTTGGCTGCGGGGGCTGCTTGTCCCTTTTTCAGGCTCTGGGGCCCGGGAGCATGGCTACTTCCCTTTGTGGGGTCTGCTCCTCTTTCAGGTCCCTGGCACGCCAGCTGGAGAAGCTCCAGGCCACAGTCCAGATGGCACAGAGACTGTGTGCCATCAGGGACTGCGAGCAGGAAATAGACTCCTACTGCCAGGCCCTCCTCCTCTGGGAGATGGAGGGTAGACCACGGAATCCCTCCAGGACAAGGGAGGACTCTGGGACCTCCCATTCTGTCCAGTCAGCAGCATGGACCAAGATGGTCAAGGGCCCTAAGGCCAGCTGCACCAAGGCCTCTGCCTCACTGGAGCTCAGCCCCAGAAGAGCCTGCTGAGTTGCCAGCTCCTGCAGGCAACAGAGGATCAACTGTAGCTACCGCCCCCACTCTCCCCAAGACAAAATGCAAAGTGTTTGTTGTGGGAGACTCCATCCTGAGGGGGACTGAGAGGGCAATCTGCCGCCCCAACCCCTTAGCCTGGGAAGTCTGCTGCTTCCCAGGGGCCCACATTTGAGACATTGAGGAGAAGATCCCTAAGCTCCTCCAGCCCACAGACCACTATCCCATGCTCCTTATTCATGTGGGTATCAATGACATGGCTCGAAGTGCTCCCAGCTGGGTCATGAGGTGCTACAGGGATTTGGGAGTGGGGCTAAAAGGTCTGGGGGCACAGGTGGTGTTTTCTTTGATCTTCCCAGTCTCGGGGTATGGGCTGAGGAGGGAGAGGAGGATCCAGGTAGTTAACCAAAGACTGCGGTGCTGGTGTCACCAGGAAGTCTTTGGCTTCCATGACCACAGCCCACTCTTTGGTGAGAGAGGCAGCGAGCTGCTGGGAAGAAATGGTTTCCACATCTCTCTGCTGGGGAGGAGGCTCTTCTCAGCCAGGAACTCATCCTCCTGCTTAACACAAATAATTACAACATCATAGGGATAACAGAGACCTGGTGGGACTCCACCCATGACTGAACCATGGATATAGATGGCCATACCCTGTGCAGGAAAGATTGAGTAGATAAAAGGGGCGGGGGTATAGCTCTCTATATTAAGGAAAGCTACACATCTCTGCAAGCTGATATTGGTGACCAGGGTGGACAACTGGAGACCCTCTGGGTTAAAATCTATGGGGAACACAGCACAGAGGACACAACAGTGGGAGTCTACTACAGACCTCCCACCCAAAGTCAAGAGCTTGACCAGGAGTTCACCCAGGAACTGGCTGAAGCCACATGCTCCAGGACCATGGGTGTCATGGGTGACTTCAATTACCCAGACATCTCGTGGGAGGATCACTCAGCAAAATCCAAGCGGTCGCAAAGCTTCCTATTGTGTGTGGATGACCTCTACCTCACTCAAGAAGTCTACGGGCCAATGAGAGGTAAAGCACTGCTTGACCTGGTACTGGCAACTGGGGATGACCTAACTGGCAACCTAGTGATAGATGGGAAGCTGGGTGACAGCAACCACAAGCTGATCACCTTCACCATCCACTGTAAAGCGGGCAAGTTAGTCAGCAACACTGAAGTCCTTGACTTCAGGAAAGCTGACTCCTACAAGCTCAGGAGGCTTGTCAGTCAGGCCCTAAGGCACCACAACCCCAGGGGGAGGGGAGTTCAGAAAGAGTGGTTGCTCCTCAAAGGAGCGATCCTCAATGCACAAGCAAATTCTATTCCATCTCGGAGGAAAGGCAGCAAGAGGGCACAACACCCCTCCCCGGCTCTTCAGGGATCTAGCAGACCTCCTGAGGCTAAAAAGAAAGGCATAAAAAGGATGGAGGATGGGATTCACCTCCAAGGAGGATTATTCTGCACTGCTCTGGTCCTGCATGGAGCAAACCAGGAAAGCCAAGGCTGCAACTGAACTTCAACTAGCTTCGAGTATCAAGGACAATAAAAAGTCCCTTTTCAGATGTTTGGGGAGCCAGAGGAAAAGCAAGGGCAACACTGGACCCCTACTAAACCAGGTGGGACAACTGACAACCAATGCCCAGAAAAAAGCCAACCTATTAAATGGGTACTTTTCATAGATCTTTCATCAGTCTCTCATGGGATGCCCATGCCCACTATGGGACAGGAAGGTCCAGGTGAGGGAGATCCACTGCCCTCCCTCAACGCTGACCTCATGAAAGAACACCTTGAGAGGCTGGATACCTTCAAGTCAGCTGGCCCTGACAATCTCCCAGGAGTACTCCAAGTGCTGGTGAGCATCATAGCCCAGCCCCTGACACAGATCTTTGAGAACTCCTGGCACTCTGGTGAAGTGCCCGAAGACTGGAAGAAGGCCAATGTGGTGCCTGTCTTCAAGAAAGGGAGGAAAGTGGATCTGGCAAACTACAGGCCCATCAGCCTGACTTCTATACCGGGGAAGGTCTTAGAAAAGTTTACTAAAGAGGCCATCCTTAATGGACTGCCTGACGCCAACATCCTGAGGAATAGCCAGCATGGGTTTGTTGTGGGTAGACCAATCTCATTTCTTTTTACAACCAGGTGACCTATCACCTGGACAAGGGAGTAGAGATTGAATTAAAAAAAGCCTTTGACCTGGTACCCCATGATCACCTCTTGGCGAAACTGGCCAATTGTGGCTTTGGGTCCACCACGATCCACTGGCTGGGAAATTGGCTCTGTGGTCGGACCCAGAGGGTAGTAATTGATGGAAGTCAATTGTCGTGGTGCCCTGTGACCAAGGCTCTGTCCTTGGACCCATGTTGTTTAACATCTTCATTAATGATGTGGACATTGGAGTCAGAAGCAGACTGACACCAAACTTTGGGGCAAAGCATCCACACCTGAAGACAGGAGGGTGATCCAGGCTGACCTGGACAGGCTCAACAAATGGTCGGACGAGAACCTGATGGTGTTTAACATTGAAAAATGCAAGGTTCTCCACCTTGGGAGGAAAAACCTGCATCATCCTTATAGGCTTGGCAGTGCTACACTGGCTAGCACTAAGGAACAAAGAGACTTGGGGGTCATGATTGACCACAAGATGTACATGAACCTTCAATGCGATGCTGTGGCTAGTAAAGTGAGCAAAATGCTGGCTTGCATCCATAGATGCTTCTCAAGCAAATCCCGGGACATCATTCTCCCCTTGCACTTGGCTTTGGTGAGGCCGCAGCTCGAGTACTGCATCCAGTTTTGGGACCCGCAATTCAAAAAGGATGTGGAGAAGCTTGAGAGAATCCAGAGAAGAGCCACACGCATGATCAGAGGTTAGGAAAACAGACCTTAGGATGACAGGCTGAGAGCCATGGGGCTCTTTAGCCAGGAAAAGCATAGGCTCAGGGGTGATCTGATGGCCACCTATAAGTTTATCGGGGTGACCACCAGGCTCTGGGGGAACATTTGTTCACCAGAGTGCCCCAAGTGATGATGAGGTTGAATGGTTATAAACTACTGCAAGACCATTTCAAGCTGGGCATAAGGAAGAATTTCTTTACTCTCTAAGCCCCCAAGGTCTGGAACAGCCTGCCATTGGAGGTGGTTCAAGCACCTACATTGAACACCTTCAAGAGTAAATTGGATGCTTATCTTGCTGGGATCCTTTGACCACAGCTGACTTCCTGCCCCTTGGGCAGGGAGCTGGACTCAATGATCTTCCAAGGTCCTTTCCAGCCCTAATGTCTATGAGATCTATGAAATCTATGAGGCTAGGCCATGTCCTTCCCCACCAGTCTGGATGGGGCTGGGCCACATCTCCTTTCTCCATAGGGCCGTCTTAGGGCCAGCTCAAGCCTCCTTCACCCTCTTGCAGGTCTGGGCCAAGCCCCACCTTGTGACAGTTAAAACAACAACATATTTAAAATCACATGGGTTTCACACATAGACAAAGCACAACAGTTGCAGATCTAGGCAAAAAATCAGCCAACAGATGCTCTTTGTAAGTCTATACTTATCCAGTCTTGGCACATCCAGATGAGCACAGATGTGTGGTATGTGGTGCTGCAGACCCATCTGTGGCACCACAGACCACACATGCAGGCATTTCCTGCATTGCTATTGGGGACCAAAGAAAAGTGGAGTGGTGCATGTGGCACATGCCACCCAGAGCCAGAGCCTCACTCGCCAGAGCCACACTCCAGCTGCCAGCCAGACTTCCTGCCAAGGCTGCAGCTCCCTAAGGCTCCGAGGAACCCAGGTAAGGCTGCTAGGGCCAGCGCAGTTGGTGGCCACAGCCTCCCCTACCTGACCTGGGGTAACCTCACACATGCCAGAGCATGCATGGCACGAGTGTTCCCTGGGATGACAAGATTCCCTGCTACTTGCCCTGGGAAAACAAATGTCTGCACTCATCTAGACATGCCCTCTGTGAGTTCTTAAGCCCAGTTGGTATATAAGGTTGGCCCTCCTCCACTCAGCATACTTCAGATCTTTTCCCTTACAATACTTAGCTGGGGAGAGCCCAGGCTTGAAAAGGTCCAGCCCTTAAACAGAATGCTGATGTTCTCTGACAGGCAGTAATGTAATAGGGAAGGACAAACAGAGTATCAACCCCAGGCACAAAATTAGGATAGGTGTTGTAATTTTCCTCACCCCATGGAATCTTGTACCTGGGAACAAAACAGCCCTATGGCATTGCTCTTGCAATAGTAACCAGGTACACAGACACTATGCTGCTGCAGCAAGAACAGAAGCCATGCTGGGCAGACCATGCTGCTGTGTTGATGGTGGTGGTGGCAGCAGCAGCAGGTGATGCCACTTCCGCCACTACCACCAAGAACTGTTCTTGAGTCCCCAGCATAGGTAAGATTTCTGCCCCCTCTCCCCACTCCTTCAACCAGCATCTTCAACACCTTTTTCCCTCCACCGCCACTCCCACCCCTCTCTCCTGCAGATTTACATATGGCATGAATCCTGCTTGTAACACCTCTGCTGACAGGTGATTCCTCAATGAGCTTCAAAATCTCCACCAAGTGATCAGGGCTTGGCTTGTAGTCCTAGGTCAGTCCTGGAAAACTAGACTTGTTAGCTCCTATTTCAGATGTAATGTTTTCTTCTTATACCTAAAATAAAGGTTACAGAGGAAAAGTAAGGGACGCACTGTATAGTACTGTCAAGATAGGGTTCTCAAAACAGAAAGACATTTCCCACAGCAGGGGTTGTGTTTAATCTTCATTCAGTGAGGTCCTAAGTCCTTTGGTTGTCTTTCATCAGTCAACCAAGAGAAACATAGGTAAGAGTCATGTATGATGGGCTGAGTCAAATTAGTTGTATCAAGGACTTCCTGTTGTCTAAGTATTCTAAATTCTGTGACAATTGTATATTCCTTTGGTAATTACATGTGTATAACTTTTAGTTCAATGTAGGGCTTCTTTGTGAGGCTGATGATTCCTTTGTTAATGCTTAGAAATACAGTACAAATAAGTAAGGGATGTTAGATCCCATGGGATCACTGAACAAAAGAACATGTCTTTGCAAAATGTTATTACACAGAGGGTATGTCTACACATGCATTTGATGTGGGAGCAGTTTACTTGTGAGTAAACTACTTTTGCGTAAACACTCCCAGGCAGATGTCTAAATATTCAGGGAAGCGGGAGCAGATCTGCTGCTAATGGCAGTAAACTCCTCCTACTTCCTGGAGCCCTACAATGGGCCCCTGCTGCCCACGAGGGTGATCTGTAGGCTTTTCCTGGGTGCTAGCCCAGAGGCTGGCAGGGAGCACCAGGCCAGGACACAGCTGTCTCCTGGGCCGGGCAGGGACATTGCACCCTGCCCCCAGAGGGCTTTGTAAACTATGCTACTGAACAGTAAAGTATCTTGTGTAGATGCATTCAGAATATATTATCCTGATAAGATGCTACACCTACTTTGGAGATTTTATGTATTTGATACATTGGTGTTGCAACTTATGCATGTACCTTTTGCAGGATGCTTTTCAGTAGAACAAAGTGATATGAAATGTGGAACCATTCTGATGTAATTGCAAACTGATATTAGAAAATATCATATAATATGCAGAGTGTATGCAATGGTCGGTTTTTTACCTGCCACCTCAAAAATATTTTTAAATACCCGGTGAGCCGATAAGCTAACTGCACATGATCTATATTTTAGTAAAAATACAAGAGCACATGGGTGCTTCAGAAATATTAATTATTTTAAAACCTTCAATGCTAAAGCTTCATTATTATGAAACATAAATTCCAGGATTAATGGTTTCACTCCTCTTAAAAAGATGAGAGAGGCAGTTATTTGCATGGGAAAATCCTGAATCCTTCCAAGCAGCTAGTGAACTTTGTTCAGTAACTCTGAGCTCATCTTAGTAATGAATCAGTGAGAATCCTCCAGTGAAAAAGTGTCTCACAACTGGTCTTATTCTACATAGCTTTGGAATGTCCATTATTGCTCTTCCATACTATGATGTGAACACTTATTGACACAAACTCTCTTGGGTCCTATTCTGCAGAACTGAGATTATCATGAGTGGGAATTCTGGCCTCAGTTAAGCAAAGAATTAAGTTTGTGCTCAACTTTAAAGAACAAGCTTAAGTCCCAATGAAGTCACCAAAATTCATGCATAAATGGTTCACTGAATGGAATGGAATTACTTATGTGTTTGAACTAATGTTCAATTGCATTGTTGAATGGGGTCTTTGTGAAAAGAATATTTAACTGTATAGCCTGTCCTGCCACAGCTCCACTCTTAGAAGTGGTATGGCTTATCAGCAACAATCCTTCAATTTAAGGATGATTTCTACCAAGGTTATTTAATGGGGTTTGAGGTTACTTAAGAGTCCAATCATTGAGCCACAGACCCATCCACAGAAGTTGCAGATCTTTGTGCAGGGGAGGTTTTATAGATTTCATAGATTTTTTTTAGGATCAGAAGGGACCTTAGTAGATCATCGAGCCTGATGCCCTACCCTGGGCAGGAAAGAGCGCTGGGGTCAGATGACCCCAGCTAGGTGCTTGTCTAGTCTCTCTTAAAGACCTCCGAGGTAGGGGAGAGCACCACCTCTCTTGGAAGCCCGTTCCAGATTTTGGCAACCCTCACCATAAATAATTTTTTCCTAATGCCTAATTTTAATCTGCTGTCTGTCAAATTGCAGGTCTAACTCATCCTTCTGGTGTGGCGGTCTGTAATAAACCCCCACTACCAAGCCCCTTTCATGCCAAACCCCTTGTATTCTGACCCCAGTACTTCAATTTGCCCCTCTTCCAATCCCATCTTGATTACTGAAGTCGTGTGTTGCTCCTTAACATAGAGACCAATGCCCCCCCTTTCCCCCACTCTCTCATCTGTGCAGCCTATAGTCCTCCATGCCTACTGCCCAATCATGGGTAGGGTCCCACCAACTTTCTGTTAACCCAACTAGGTCAAAGTCTTTGTTTGCAAGCAGGAGTGTGAGTTGCTCCTGCTTGTTCCCCATGCTTCTAGCATTAGTTAATGACACCTAAGCCCCCCGATGGGTGCCCTTGGTATCCCCCTGTCCTGATGCCTAATAGGCCCTTTAATACTTATGTGGACTGCTCCAGCCTGTGACTCATGGTTAATTGATCCAAGATTCACCCTGTCTTCAGTATTCCTGCTCCCCAAAGAACCTAGTTTAAAGCCCTATGTAGGAGATCAGCCAACCTGCAAGAGAACAGACTCTTAGCTTTTGAAGACAGATATAGACCATCACTTGCCAGCATGCCCCTTTCATGGAAGTGCAGATTGTAGTCAAAGCAGTGAAAACCTGCATGATGGCACCAACTCTGGAGCCACAAGCTGACCTCTCCAATGCAGCTGCTGTGATGCTGGCCACATCCGCTGGGAGAGTGGATCATAGGTTAGGATGTGTCTCTTTTTCCTTCCTCCATTTTCTCTTCTCTGCTTCAAGGGCAAGATGATTTATCTCAAAATGAGCTGATGCTTAGTTGAGGTTGTGGTTGTGGCACCATTGGAGTTGGTTGACTGCAAAGTTCTCCCGGCTCTTAATGTAAGCATCCATTTTCTTGAAGCATGCCACCAATGTGTCCTTGTAGTGTTTCCCTTGGCCGCTGCCAGATCTCAGGCCATGGATCACCAACTCTATGCTGGTAATATTGGTTTCATCTAGGATGCTGACATTTGTGCAGTAATCTTTCCGTTTGATGTGTAGGATTTTCCAGAGGCATTGTTAGTGGTAGCGCTCTCAGCTTTTGAGTTGACAGTGGTAGGTCACCTACTTTTCACATCTGTAGAGAAGAGTGGGGATGATGACTGCATTGTAGACCTGGATCTTGGTGTCTTTCCACGATTGTGAGATATGCTAAAGCAATTTCCCAAACGAGGCACTTGTGAACTGGATCCTGTGCTGGATCTCCTCAGTTTTCAATGTCTGAGAGAGGTGGTTATTGAGATAGGGGAAGTGCCCAACTGCCTCCAGGATCTTTCCCTCTATTGTAATTTGGGGAGGGGTGGGTCACATTCATGGCCTAGGGCAGGCTGGTATAGTACTGTAGTCTTCTTAACATTGAAAGAGAGGTCCAAAGTTCTGTAGGCTTCTCTGAAAAGATCCAGTGTGGTCTAGAGGATTTCCTTAGTATGCAAAGGATGGTTTAGTCATTAGCTTATTGAAGGTCAAGAACAGTTGTTTTGAGTACTTTGGTCTTTGACTAAAAACATCCCAGATTGAAGAGTCTTCCATCCATTCAGTATTCTATGTCAATTCCAGAAGGAAAGGTGGTCCTTAATGAGAATGAAGAGGACTGTCAAAAATGGAGAACTTCTGTTGGGGTGATGACACATCCTTGCTTGACCCCAGTTTGGATGACAAATGGATTTTCTCTGCTCTGCTACATAGGGCAGTCACAGTCCTCTGGTCGTGAAAAAGCCTTAAGACCTTGATCTACTTTTCAGGCCTTCCAAATCTAGCCAGTAGTTTCCACAAGTTTTCATAACTGATGGAATCAAAGCCCTTAGTGAGGTCTGTGAAGGCTATATACAGGTCATGTTGTTGTTCCTGACACTTTACTTGGACCTGGTGGACAACAAAGATCATGTCAGTTGCCCCATGAGAAGATCTAAAAGCACACTGAGTTCTGGCAGGACTTCCTCAGCAAGAGGTAGAAGATAGTTCAGGAGGATGCAGGCCAGGATCTTCCCTGCTGTGTAATGGAGGGTGATCTCTCAATAATTTCCACACATGGATTTATCTCCTTTCTTGAAAATAATCACAATGTTAGCATTCCTTAGGTCCCCAGCGATCTCTTTGTTGTTCCAAATTCATAGAATACATTTATTGAGTCTCAGTACCAGTTCCTCACTTGCTAACCTTGTAGATTTCAGCAGGGATGCCATCTGGTCTAGAAGCCTTCATGCTCTTGGTTTCCTTGATGGCATGCCAGACTTCTAGGATAGGAGAGTTGGTGAGGGATCCTCTTTCAGGGTGTTGGGGTATGGACACAATGGTGGTATCTACCACAGTTAACTAACACTTCAGGCTTTTCTCAAAGTGCTCTTTCCATCTAGCTTGGATAGATTCATTGTTTTTGAGGAGCATCAAGCCATCTTGTGGTGTGGGAAGTTTTTTTTTTGTTTATTTCTTGGATCCTCCTTTGAGGAGGATTTTTGATTTCCTGGATCCTCCTTTGAGCTTCAGCTTTGAGAAGCTGATCTGTCTCCTTCTTATGCTGAGATGAGTTGTCTTCTGGCCAAGCTGAATGAGCCCTTCTTTTCTGGTCAAAGAGGGTTTGGATCTTGCTATCACTCTCATTGAACCAGTCTTGGTATTAATGGGTGGTATAGCCAAGGGATTCAGCACAGGCTATCTGAATGGTAGTTTTAAACCCCTTATGGAGTTCCCCAATGTTCCTTTCATTTGTGGGAAGAGCAGAGAGCTTTCCATGAAGACTGTTGAAGATCTTTACAGACCTTCAAGTCTTGAAAAGAGATGGTGTTGAGAGTCCTTCACATTGTTTTTGGCTGCTTTCAGTGTTTCAGAGCAAGCTGGGTGTTCATAATGGATCTGACAAGATGGTGATCTGTCCAGCAGTCATCAGTTCCTCACATGGCTCACATGATATGGACTTCCATCAAGCAGGGGCTCTAACAATAACATAGTCAAGGAGGCGCCAGTACTTAGAGTGAAAGTATCTCCATGTTTTTGTATTTCTCACTCTGAAGATGGTGTTTGTGATGACAGACATTACTCAGTGCATTTGCTCAGCTGAAGAAAGACACTGTTGGAGTTGGCTTTCCCTACTCCTTCCTTCCCAATGGTGCCACTCCAGAGTTCCAGGTCATATCTGACTTCGGCACTGAAGTCACTGAGGAGAACGATCTTGTCCACCTTACTAGTATTAGTCAGAATGTGGTCAAGTTTGGAGTAGAACTGTACTTTGACATCATTGTCGTCATCAAGCACTGGGGCATATGCACTGATGATGGTGGTGTACTGATTGTTCTGAGCTTAAGATGAAGGGTCATAAGATGTTTGTTAATGCCCACTGAGAGTTCTATAAACTGACCAATGAATTGATTCTTGATGGCAAAACTGATGCTATGAAGATATCTGTCCTGGGCTGGTTTCCCTTTCCAGGAGAAAGTGTAGCCTCCACCTTCTTCCCTCAGCTGACCCTCACCCAACTGTCTTGTCTCACTCAGAGCTCAATGTCAATGTTGTATTTAACTAATTCCCTGGAGACAATGGCAGTTCTTTCTGGTTGTTTGTTGTCTTGGGTATCCATCAAGGTGTGAACATTCATAGAATCATAAAATCATAGAAAGTTAGGGGTGTAAGGGACCTCAGGAGGTCATCTAGTCCAACCCCCTGCTCAAATCAGGACCATCCCTGTCGCAGAGCACTTAGATGCCCCACTCCTTTGAAGAGTGTAAACTGCTAGGGGAAGAGCCCTAGCAGTGAGTGGGGAGCCACAGCTGCTGGGTACCAGGGAAACCAGAGTGAGCTAATGGCCTACACCTGCCAGCAGTCAGCTGACTGGAAGGGGCAGAGCCTGGCTCACGTATAAACCCCAGGGCTTGGGCCAGGACAGCAGTTCCCTGCCAGCAGCCAAGGGTGAAGGAGCAATCCTAGAGCAAGCAAAAGGGGAGAGGCCTGACTGCAGGTACAGCCTCTGATACTGGTGAGGGATGGAGCACCCCGGTGTGGCTTGAATGATGTTATAGCCGGGCGACTTGAATTTATGTTATGGTTTCATAGTTAGTAGGGTCAGAAGGGACCTCAGCAGATCATGAAGTCCGACCCCCTGCCATGGCAGGAAAGAGTACTGGGGTCAAATGACCCCAGCAAGGTGATTGTCTAGCTTTGTCTTAAAGACCCCCAG
>NW_017728909.1:43806101-43812216 GCF_001723895.1 Crocodylus porosus
AGATGGGAACCACATTGGCCCTCTTCCAGTCCTCTGGCACCACACCAGAGCATCACAAGTGCTTGTAAAGCCGTGCCAGGGGTCCCGCACTGACCTCAGCTAATTCCCTCAGCACTCTGGGGTGGAGATCATCTGGACCAGCTGATTTAAATACATCCAGTCCCTCCAGAATTTCCCTGACTAGATCCTCCCTGACCCTTGGCCTAGGTGCACCTCCTCTGGGGCCTGAGGGGGGGGTCAGTGTGGGGGGCTGAACTGGGCCCTGCTCAGGAAAATGGAGGCAAAGAAGTCATTAAATAGGTAAGCTTTGTCGTCTGGTGTGACAACCAAATTTCCCAGCGTGTCTTGCAGGGGCCCCACGTTACCCAGTACCTTCTTTTTGCCCACTATGTATTTAAAAAAGGACTTCTTGTTGTCCTTGATCTGGGTAGCTAGTCCCAGTTTTATCTCCACCTTGGCCTTCCTGACTGCCCCCCTGCATGCCCGAGCAACTGCAGTATAATCCTCCCTGGTGATGGCCCCTCCCTTCCATTGGGTGTACACCTCCCTTTTAGCTAGAAGACATTCCTGGATGCTTCTGGTGAGCTGTGGGGGCCTTTGCACCCTCCTGCTCCCTTGTTCCGTGTTGGGATTACCTCCCTTTGGGCTTGGAGGATCGTCTCCTTAAGGAACAACTACTGTCCTTGGACACATGGCTTCCCTCCCCTCCGGGACCTCAGTGCTTCCCCAACTATTCTCCTTAGCTCATTGAAGTCTTCCCTCCTGAAATCTAGGGCTGCTGCCCCGCTGAAGGCCTTTGCCACCTTGCGCTGGATGGTGAATTCCAGCAGGCGATGATCACTGTTGCCCAGGTGCTCAAGCACCTGCAGCCCCCTCACCAGATCATCACCCGTGGCCAGCACTAGGTCCAACAAGGCATCTCCCCTGGTCGGGCTGTGCACCTCCTGGGTTAGATGGAGGTCCTGCATCTTGGCTAGGAACCTACGTGAGCGGTCAGACCTGGCTGACTGCTCTTCCCAGCAGATGTCTGGAAAGTTCAGGTCACCCGGAACTTGTATTTTGTTTGCTGTTTAAGACCAGTGGTTTGGGTGAGGCTATTAGGGGATGGAGGACGCCTCATAGGGGACCCATGGCAGCATGGGGAACCCTGGCACCAGAGAGGGCGCAGCATTTGGGGTGCACCAACTCCAGCGCCAGAGAAAGTGCAGCATTTTGCACGGCCATGGAGAGCCCGAGCGCTAGGGAGGCGTGGAACAAGACAGGGCCACGGAGAGCCCAAGGAGGACCAGGGGGCCAAATCATAACAATGCCCAGACCGAACATCAGTTCCATCTGCGAGGCTTGGGGCATGGTAAAGGGGTGGTTGGAGCCATGCATAGCCCATAAAGCTAGGGTGCCCCAAAACACCCATTGCAGATCGGGACCCACAGGGGGCCCAGGAGCCCATGGGGTCAGACAGTACAGCAAAAACGTGTCCAAGGCAACGTAAAGGCAGCCTCCCTATTATATATATACCATCAAAGACATGGCGGGCAAGAATCGAGGATGCCTATTGGGCCAACTTGGCATGGTAAGGGGGCCTTGGGGAGATCATGGCCATCCTGCAGGATCCTGTGCCATGACAATCCCCAACTAGATCATTCCAGCCAGGTTTTTGTTAAGATGGGCCTTAAAAGACTCCAAGGATGGAGATTCCGCCGCCACTCTAGGTAACTTGTTCCAGTGCTTCACCACCCTCCTAGTGAGAATTTTTTTTCCTAATATCCAAACTAAACTTCCCTTGCTGCAACTTGAGACCATTGCTCCTTGTTCTGTCATCTCTGAGAACAGTCTAGCTGCATCCTCTTTGGAACCACAATACCTGTCCCCAGTTAGCTGACCAGAAGGACACAGGGTCTTGGGCACATTTAAGCCCTAGGGCTGGGGCTGGTAGGCAGAATTCTCTGGCAGCTTCTGGAGAAATAGGTCCTGCAGGCAAGGAAAGGAAAGGAAAGGAAAGGAAAGGAAAGGAAAGGAAAGGAAGGCTCTGTGACAGTTTGGCTGCCAATATGCTAGTGCTACTGTGCTGCAGTGCACTGGTTATCTGTTGTTATTTAAAGTGGTGGACCAGAATGAGGCTGTAGAGGAGGAGAAGACCTCAATGGGGCATTAAGTGCTTAGAAATGGATTCTTTGAGGACTTGCTCCATGATTTTTCCAGGGACTGAGGTGCAGCGGACTGGTCTGTAGTTCTCTGAATCCTCCTTCTTCTCTTTCTTAAAGATGGGCACTATATTTCCACTTTTCCAATCATCCGGGGCCTCCCCCAATTTCCACAGGTTTTCAAGGATAATGGCCAGTGGCTCTGCAATCACATCAGCCAACTCCCTCAGCACTCTCGGATGCATTGCATCCAGCCCCATAGTAGTCCCTAACCTGTTCTTTCACCACTGAGGGCTGCTCCCATCCTCCCCAAACTGTGCTGGCTGGTGCAGTAGTCTGGGAGCTGAGCTTGCCTATGAAGACCAAGGTAAAAAAGGCATTGAGTACTTCAGCCTTTTCCCCATCATCAGTCACTAGGTTTCCTCTCCCATTCAATAAAGAACCCACACTTTCCCTGACCTTCCTCTTGTTGCTAACATACTTGTACAAACCCTTCTTGTTACCCTTCATGTGCCTTGCTAGCTGCAACTACAATTGCACTTTCACCTTCTTGACTTCATCCCTGCATGCCTGAGCAATATTCTTATATTCCTCCCAAGCTGTTTGTCCAAGCCTCCACTTCTTGTTAGCTTCCTTTTTGTATTTAAGCTCACTGAAGAGTTCTTTGCTAAGCCAAGCTGGTCACTTGCCACATTTGCTATTCTTCCTGAACATCAAGATGGTTTGTTCCTGTGCCCTCAGTAAGATTTCTTTAAAATACAATCTGCTCTCCTGGACTCCTTCCCTCCTCAGCCTGGCCTTCCAGGGGATCCTACCCATCAGTTCCTTAAGGGAGTCTAAAGTCTGTTTTTCTGAAGCCCAGGGTCCATACTCTGCTGCTCTCCTTTCTTCCTTTTGTCAGGATCCTGAACTCAATCTTTCTGTGGTCACTGCTGCCCAACTTGCCATCCACTTCTACATTCCTCACCAATTTTCCTTGTCTGTGAGTAGTAGGTCAAGAAGAGCATGGCCCCTAGTTGGTCTCTCCAACATTTGGATCAGGAAGTTGTCTTCAGCGTTCTCCAGAAACTTTCTGGATTGCCTGTACACTATTGTATTGCCCTCCCAGCATAATGTCAGGGTGATTGAAGTCCCCATGAGAACCAGGGCCTGTGATCTGGAAACTTATGCTAGTTGTCTGAAGAAAGGCTCTTCTACCTCATCCTCCTGGTCTGGTAGTCTATAGCACACACCCACAACTTCACCCTTGCTGCTCTCCCCTCTGTCCCTAATCCAGTTACTTTCAGCAGACCTATCTCCAGTTTCATACTGGAGCTCTGAGAAATCATACAGCTCTTTTACATACAATGCAACTCCTCCTTCCTTCTGTCCTTCCTGAACAGTTTGCACCCATCCACTACATGCTCCAGCCATGCAAGTTATCCCACCAAGTCTCTGCTATTCCAATCACATCATAGTTCCTTGACTGTGGGAGGACTATGAATTCTTCCTGCTTGATTCCCAGGCTTTGTGCATTTTCTGTTCAGGCACCTGGGGTGACTAGCCAATTGTCCTACTTCCTCAAGAAGAATGAGGAGGCCTCCCATGTTGCCCCCCTCCTGGTTCTCCCTCCTTCAGGTCCCCCACTTCCCCACGGCCTTTGTTTTCCATCCCCTGGTGAGCTTAGTTTAAAGCCCTACTCACTGTCAGTTAGCCTGTCTGCAAAGATGCTCTTCCACTCTTTGTCAGGTGGATCCTTCCTCTTCCTAGCAAGCCTTCTTCTTGGAACAATATCCCATGGTCAAAGAAGCCAAATCCCTGCTGTGCAGCCATGCACTGATCTGCAGGATTTGTCTGCTGCTGCCAGAGCCCTTTCCCTTGATCAGAAGGATTGAGAAGAATATGACCTGTGCCCCCCATCCCCTTCACCCTTGTGCCCAGAGCCCTGTAGTCACTTTTGATTTGCTCAGGGTGCACACATGGATAAGCAGCATGAAGTAGTAGTCAGAGGGCTGCACGAGTCTCAATAATCCTTCCATGACATCTCAGATCTAGGCTCCAGGCAAGCAGCATCAGACCTCTACTTCATATGAATTGACTAATACCTGTCATTCTGGAAGAGCAGAATCACCTTGCATTATGACTGTCTTTTTTGAGAGATGTGGCAAAACTGGATCCATTTTAAGAAGTACTTAAGAACTATACCTGACACAGGTGGTAACTTAATAGTATACAGAGGTACCTAAGCATGTCTGATATTTCACTACCAGCTCATATCTAATTTTTAAAACAATGGTTCCTCTGTTTAGGAAATCCTGAGGTACAAGTTCTGCTTGTCTTGGCTCTCATTGATACACACACAATCTAATTTCCCTTTGTTTTTTTCCCTTGAATGAGTTCAAGTGTTTTTTTATGGAGCAGAGAACACCAGTTAGTGGACTTCTTTTTCTGTGCTGTTGTCATGAATAAATTGAGAGGCATGATTGGGATATTCTGCTGATTCTCAGAGAAAGGGGTTGTTGGAAATCTCATTTTGACAACCATCTTCTCTATAAGCTGAATATTCAACAGGACAGATTTTTACATAAATAATGTGCTGAATGTATTATATATACTTCCACAGGACCATTGGGGATTTCTCATTTAGAATCAGATTTTAAGTGATGAAATTCTGAGAATACTGCAGCATGTTACAGTTTCTGTTTGGAAGATCCTATTCTCTGGGGTTATGCCATGTGAGCTAGCACAGATTCTGTATGGTTTTAGGTTTTTTGCTGGAAAAAAATCCTATTTTATGTTCTAGCACTTACCCTGGAGCTTCTTATATTCATTTAGAAAATGGATTGATGTATGAAACAGTATATCAAGGCGAAAGAATAGGAAAAACAGTCCCCAAAACATAAACTTACTGTAAACACAAACATAAACTGTAACAAGCAAGCATATATTTTTTTCAGGAATACATTTCATAAAGAAATGTTTTGTTTTTAATACAGAAGGCAATCTGCATTTCAAGCTCTGTTTTTTAATGTATTATGAATGTTATTGCATTATCCACAAATGTAAAGCTTCTCATTTTTTAATAACATCTACCAAGTTATAGCTCAGCCTGTGAGCTCCTTGGGACAGGGACTGTCTTTTGTGTTCCCTGTTTATATAGCAACTAGCAAAATGGGGCTCTGGTCCATGACCGGGGCACCTGAGCACTGCTACAACACAAATAATAATATTAAATCATTATGCCTATATAATAATGGACACCAAATTGTTTGATAGGTGTAGGTCTATTGTTGTTTATTCTGAGCAATTGATTGCTGATTCCTATATCCTTGCAACTGGTTTGAGTTTTATAGTGTTCTTGCCAAGACTTGTTGTACTTTGCGCCTTTCTACGACCAATATTATATATGTGGGTCTATGGTCATACAGGTCTGATGTGGACACTCCCAAAGAGATTGCTCACATAGAAGCTGAGTCTTTTACCCCTTCCTGATGACAGAAAGAGTGCACAGACACAGCCAAAATTACTTGCTCAAGGCTGCTGTTTTTATGGGCTATAGATGCTAAAGTTAGCACATAAAGCAGGGACAGGCAATTATTTTGGCTGGAAGGCTGCTTAACAAGTTTTGGCAAGCTGTCAAGGACTACAAGGGTAGCCCATCCCTTGAGAGGTGCCCTGCCCCCTGGTGGTCACCTTGGAACTGAAAGTCCTTCTGCCTTAATCCCTCACCTTTGCCACCAGAAGTCTCTCTCCTTAACTCCGGAAGTACTCCTTTTGGCAACAGGGTTTGCAGTCTTGGAACTGGAAAAAAAACACAAATTATACTCTAAAAATCAAACATCTACTACAACATACATTCATTTGATTTCAAATTTTTTTTTGTCCTAATTTATATGTATTTGCAGAGTGTACACAGAGGTGCTTACATAATAGCTTAAAATGAAGTCTTATTTTAATTTAATATAATAGCCTAAAATGAAGTATATTGTGGTGGG
>NW_017728909.1:43812316-43827273 GCF_001723895.1 Crocodylus porosus
ACTGCATGAAGTTTGGTATTGCCAACTCCACTGTGCCAAAAACCACAAGATGAACTCTTAAAAAAATCAAGAGATTGGCACATAAATCATGAGATCACAGTATGTCAGCAAGTCATGCGATGTGGCTGGGTATGGGGTTTCTGGGGGGCTGTGGGTGTGTGGGGGGAGGGTGACTAGGGGGCTTGTGGCATGTGTGGAGGAGAAGGATGACTGGGGTGTTTGAGACGGTATGGGTGTGGCATGTGCATGGGGGGTGTGGGTGTATGGTGGAGTGTGCATGTGGGACCCTCCCCTACAAACATGCCTGCCTCCCTCCCTCATTGTGAACAGCCCCTGCCACCAGTGGCAGAAGCAGGGAGTAAGGCCTCAGGCTGCCCAAGGCCCATGGCAGGCAGAGACCCTGGCAGTGTGTGGTCTTGATGAACCCCAGGACTGCATATGACTGAGACACCCAGGGAGAGGGGTGGAGCTGGGCTGGCTTCATAAAGCGCCTGCCAGCCTGGGATCCGTGCTCCTGCTACCCCACCCTGGGCCCTTACTGGCTCTGGCTCTGGGGTACTGGCATGGGCCCCACACTCCCACCTGACAACTCACTGCCACTTCCCCCCCCACCTGCTGCCGCTGCCCTTCCTCTGCTGCTTCCCTCCCTTCCTGCCCACCACCACTGCTGCTCCACCTGCCTGCCACTCTGGGAGCCTGCAGTTCCCAGCTGCATGGCTAGGACTGCAGAACTTGGGAGGAACCAGCCCAGCCCTTATGGTTCCCAGCTGGCTCCTGCTGTGTGCTGTGGTCCCGGCTGTGCAGCTGGGAACCGTGTGGTGCTGACCAGGCTGGGCTGGCTCTGACACCACGCGGTTCCTGGTTGAGTGCCTGGGACTGCAGAATGCAGCAGGAACCATCCTGACCCAGCCCAGCCCCTGCGGTTCCCAGCTGGCTCCATGCCATGCTGTGCGGTCCCTGCCTTGCAGCTGGGAACTGCATAGTGCCAGAGCCAACCTGGCCTGCCTAGCACCACATGGTTCCCAGCTGCTTGGCCAGGACTGCACAGCACAGCCGGGAACTGTGTGGTGCCAGATGGGCTGAGCTGGCTCTTGCTGCACTGGCAATCCTTCCAGCCCCATCTATTTTTACTTCAGTTTCCACTCAGATTGAGGGAGGATAGGGAACAGCCCCATGGTTATCAGGCCAGAAGGCTGTGCTAGGCAGAAGCTTCTGGTTGGTGGCTGAGGGTAAGGCAGGGCTGGGCAGGTCTTGCTACTGCCACCACTGGGTCCTGCACTTAAGTCCTTATGCCCTTGGGCTCTGGACTTCTAAAAACATACAAGTAATAGAAGAATTAGGGTGTGTCTCTGGAGCACAGGGCATTATCCTCAGGTAAAAATAGTTCCTTTGATTATGTATATTACCTTTGGCTTCAGGAAGTATAATACAGTCCCACCAACTATTTTTACCCTTGAGTGATAATTCATTGGTATTGTCCTTTATGAGCAAGTACTGACTATGCTGGTAGGTTACACAATGTATACAAATGAGCTGGAAGATTCTTCAGCATAATGGCTCACTTCTTACTAGAGATGAAAGTATAACTTTGAAGGGCTAGGAGAAGATGATCAGGGTTCAATAAACAGCAACACACAGACTCCAATTCAGCAAAGAATTTAAGCGTGTCCATAACTTAAATATGAATGTAGGATTGGAGTGTACACAAAGTTACACAAATCACTGAGTACCTTGCTGAACAGGGACTATAATAGCTGACTGCCCATAGTTTATGAAGGTATAGGTTGTAGCTGTGTTAGTCTAAGGACATGGGCAGATAAAGGTCTTTAGGTAAATCTGATATCTTGTATTAGACCAATTCAAATATTTGAGTTGGTCTAATACAAGATATCAGATTTACCCAAACAACCTCGTCTCCCTATAATTTACAAAGTCACTGAAAACAGTTTTCTAACATTTCACAGTTTATATGTCTTGGTAAGGCAGGACAGGATACACAAGACTGTCAAAATGGGCCTCTATATACTTTAGCCATTGTTGCAACTGCAGTGCAGTATAATCAAACCCAAGCTGGCTTTAAACCAGTTAGTGCAGGTACAGCTAGCTGTCTAGCTAATCACTGCATACTTTCTGTGGTTCTCACCTGGGTTTTGCAGGCCATGCTGAGCTCTGTGCTGCTACAGCTTAATTGCTATGTGTACCTGAACTAGCCAGGTTAAAAGTTGTTCAAACATGTCTGCACCACGTGGCAGTGATTGCACTGTTCAAATACCCACAGGTGCACTTTGCAGAGCTGCAGTGGCAGAATAGCAACTTGAGAGATCTCCTCAGTGAGCTAGTGTACTGCCACCTCTGGAAGCTTGCCATTTCCAGTTGCTCTTAATCAATAGCTAATTGGTTTGGGGCTGGTAGACTAGGGCTCTTGTAATACAGTATAACCTCATAAATCCATTCTTGAAAATCTGGAATTCTTGAAAATCCTGAAGTTTTTAAGCTTCTCCCTCCGCTCCCCCAGATCTGGAGGGGGAAGCTTGCATGCAGCAGTTGCCACTGCCATCCACCACCCGTGCTGCCACTCCATGTGCGGCTGCTGCTCTGGGACCAGCTGCCACTCCCTTCCACCCCTGGGAAGCAGAGGGGGAAGCTCGTATGTGGCGGCTGCCGCCGCCATCCACCAACCCATGTGATGTGTGACTTCTGCTCTGGGACTAGCCGCCACTACTCCCTCCCGCTCCCCCCTGCCCATCCCCCACTCTGTGACCGGCTGCTGCTCCAGTTTCAAAAAACCGGAATTTTAAAATTTTCAGCAGGTGCTTGGTCCCACGCATGCCCGATTTATGAGGTTATATTGTACAGGTTTCCAACTACAAATGTGCTGCTGGGTCATGTCTTAAAGGTTGGATGTGCACAGGAGATTATTGGTAATTTTGATTAGTTGAGATTCCCAAACCTATAGGGGCTATTGAGTGCCTATTTTTTGACTTCATAAACAGAAAGAGGTATTTCGTCTTGGTGCTAATGAAGAGCTGGAAGATTCAGCAATACTTACATAGCATAATCTGGAAAAGTTCACAATGCCACGACTTCAGAAACCCAGGACTGTTTGCTGGATATTGGTGGAGTTAATATTTTTTTCATTCTGGATGGCCCCACTTATCCTCTGCTTCCTTGTCTTATTAAGCCTTTTGCTGCATGCTTGGCTAAGAGAAAAATCCATTTAATGAGACCCCAAGTAACTGCAGAATGTCAGTGGAGACTAAGACAGCAAATTGCACCTTATGAAAAGGTTGGGTATTTCTCAGTATTATATGCTATGTGTGTTAATTGTCAGTTGTATTTTGCACAGCATCTACAATACCAAGTGAGAAATCCTAGAGGATTGGTGGGAGCAGGAAATGGATAGATTTTTTCTCAACATTTACAGAACCAGAGTGTGTTCTCCTATTAAATGTTTCAAGCGGTCAAGGAGACAGAGATATATTTTATTCCTACTAGCAGCCAGGGGACCATTGTGATAATGAATACCCTATAACAGAGGAAATGTGTTTGCATTTGATGTTAGTAGTACTAGTAATTAACCACATGATATGAGTGTTATGCCATTTATGGGTTGTGCTGTCTCTGAGTGAAATGTATAAAAAAAGGCCTAACAAAAAGAAAGTTACTGAGCTAACAAAAACAGTAGGTAATGCCACAAGTGTCCAATAAATAGATAAAAAGAGTACATGAGTTTTAATCAGATGGTAATAAGTTGTGGCCACAATTAGGAGTGGTGATGAAAAACACTTGTAGACGATGTACTCAAAATGGTTCTGGGAGAGTTGAATGCTGTGGGAAGATCTTGTACTTAGTTGATTGAAATAGTGCTCCCAGTACAGCAAGCTCTCTTTAGTGTAGTTTTTCTTTAATTTAGTAGTATCTGATATTCACAGCTGCTTGCCTCTGTATCACTTGCATCATGTCCCTCCAGGACCTAGTGCTCTATTTGAAATCTTTTGAGAATGCTTCAGGAAACTTTCCCTTCACAACTCAGCCTTCATGGCTCTGTGTTGGGGTGAATTAATGAAACTTCATGGAACAGTTCTTTTTCCCCTGAAATTGTCAACCTCTCTGAAGGCAAGAATTCACATTTTTTTGCATGAGCTGTACTGCAAACTTGTTACAAAAAATTATAAAAGCACAATTATTTATTGCCTTGCTCCTCCTAGTCTTCATTCTCTCAGTGATGGCATGTTTCTTCCCCACAGTGTTGGAATTCCCTTCCTAATCCTCTTCCGGGACTGTGGTTCCCTTCTAGATGTTAAGCCATTTTTTCAAAGTGCCTCCCCATAGTAGAGGCTCCCTGTATTAGAGGCTGGGAATTTGGCTGCCTGTTTAGTTTTTCTTGTTTAAAAAAAAATTAGTTGGGAGCTCTAAGCAGTAGGGTTTGGGTTCCTGTAGGATCTTTTCAGGTTGCTGAGGGTTATCAGAGGGCAGGTTGTACCCCTCTGAGACTGTCATTGTACTGGAGGATGTTACCTAAAGGGAAGCCTCCAAGAGGCAGAGAAGGGTCCTATTAAAAAAAAAATGGACAAACCAGAAACATATGCAGTACTGCTATTAAAGACGATGGTGTTTCTTCAGCTAGTAGAGAAAACAGAAGGGAAATGTTAGCCATATGAAGTGTGCAAAAGCTGTTTTGCTGTACATTCTTGCCAAAACGGAGCACTATCTTTGCCTTAAGTTCTCTTTTAGGACACCTACAGATCAGCATTAACTCCACTGCAAGATGCATAGAATTCTGCAGAATACTTTTTAGAGCCAAGTAAATGATAATGCCTTAAAATAACCCTGATTTCTGACGTCTCTCTTCAGCCTCATTTACATCATTTATCCCATGAAAACTGAACTTCAGTAAAAGCCAAGTGCACTAACAGCTGAACTAGTATACCTTTTCAATTGATTTTTCTAGCTTTCCATTGGTGGGGCTGCATTGAACAGCGCTGCTCTGTTTTTGACTTTTGTTTGACTTGTGTTGTGTCATCATCTTTTGTGCCTGGTGTTCAGGTTTGTCAGGGAAGGGGAGGGGAGGAACCTGCATTGGATGAAGTTGCAAAGGAATAGTGAGCAGCTTGAGAAAGAAGCACATTTGTGACTGATCATGGATTCTTCACATCGCAGAGAGAGAGAAGCCTTAAATCTTTAACTTTCTAGTCCAGACACCATGTAGGGCACTCTGGGAGAAAAAAGATTAAATGCTGAGAAGGCAAAGAGACACTAACTGTGTCTATCATGCAGCAGGAAGACTCATACCGAGAGAAAGCAATTTAAAATCTTCTGTGCAGATATGCTGTAATACCACACACGTTTACTGGCATAGCTCTTCCCACAGGGCAATATAAAGTGTGATTCTTTGTACAGAGTTCTTGTGTAAAGCCCAAATCTCTGGGTCACACAGTTCTTGGCTACCCTGATGATTCTCCTCCAGGCACATGTGGTGTCAGTGGAGCTTTCAGTGGTTTGCAGGGTTTTTGTCATGCAATCTGTGGTGCCTGGATGATTACTCCCTGCCATATCATTCTGAGGTTTGGTAGTGGCACCACAAGGGTAAATGAGGTTCATACTAGGGAGAGAATTAATGCAAGTCCTGTTTTGGTCCCTTGTCTTAGACACCCCTGTTGGAGGTCCTTTGCTTTGACTTGTCACTGGGACTATCTCTGTGAATGCCCCTGCCTTTATATGTTCTGACAGCTGTTTGCAGATGTCTGAATTCCCCTGACTCTTCTCCAGATGGTCATCTCTTCAAAGAGGGCAGTTGTGTTTACAACCTCTGAAGGTGCTCACACGAAAGGAGATTATGTGAGCTCACTACAACCTACTATCAAAATGGTGCACTCCTGGCTGCCTGCCAGCATTTAATGAGAGGTGACATCCAGTCAAGATGACTCCAAATCAATGGAAGGTATCCAGGTGTGAAGCAATAAAGTACTGGGTACTGGCTGGACAACTGCCAACAGCAGAGTAGTTAGGAATATGTTGAAACAATCCTTACATCAAATAAATTCACTGCACAGTAGAGTTACTCCTATTCAGGGGAGGATTACTGGCTAAAAACAGATTTCTCATGGGACAGAGCTGTATCCTGGGATCCTACACAGGCCAACCCTAATGTCCCACATTGAGTACCTGTGAAATATCCAAATTAGCACTTTCCCATGGGACAATAGCGGTTAACTTGAGTTCATTACTATTTAAATTGCATCTGTTAAATAGCTGTCCCCAATCTGTTTTAATGGGTCAAAACAGACCAGTAAAATTTGGTTTCAGTTGTAATCTAAAGGTACCAATGTATGTGTTAAAAAACATGTAGACCCAAGGCACTTTAAGGCAGCCTAACTGCCCTTACTGTGACACAACATGCTCACGTGGATAGGGCCTCAGCTGGCTCCTATCCATGCACAGGAAGGCTGCTCCAGTGCACTATAATTACATTGGAGCAGACTCGATTGAGTTCCAGCAGACTCCAGTGTCACTTGTACCAGCATCCCCACACTGAAAAATAGCAGCAGGGTGCTTTAAACTAAAGCTTATTTGATGAGCTTTAGCTCAAAGTGCCCCGCCATCATTTTTCAGTGAAAAGACCATAGGCAGCGGAAGGCCAGGGCTAATGGGGCTTAGACCCTGCCAAATGGATGGCAGCGTGTAGGGCTGCAGGATAGCCCGGGAATGGGCTCTGGGCAGATGCAGCAGAGGGAAGGGGTGTGCGCAGACAGACACAGAACCACAGCCTGCAGCAGCCTGGCACCATGTAGAGCACTGCCCACCACAGCAGGTAACTCTGTCATGGGGAAGGGCCATGGGGGGGAGCAGATCAATGCCCCTGCAGTGAGGGAGGCAGGAGCAGGGTTGGGGTGAATGGAGCCCCAGGACAGGTGAGAGGGTTGGAGCCCAGGCAGCTTGTCCAGGGGTGCAGGGGAGCTCCCGTCACCGTGTGCATCCCTGCCATGTGCCGACTGCGCCGCACCCCCTACCTGACTGGCGGAGGCAGGCACATGGTGTCATGCTGCTCCTGGGCAGTGGCAGTGGAGCTCAGATTCCAGCCCACCTTCACCCCACACACAGATCTGGATCGCACATGCCTCCTGGGCCTCAGCTGGGATCCACACAGCGGCAGGAGCCCCCTGCACCCCTGGATGAGCTGCCTGGGCTACGACCCTCCCACAACCCTCCCTGGGGTCCCATTCACCCCAGCCCTGCCCCTGTCTCTGCCCCACTCCCTCCCTCACCACAAGGGCTTTGATCTGGCCCTTCACCATGACAGAGTTACCTGCTGCTGGGGGTGTGGAGGCATGCATATGTGCAAGCATGCACATGCTCAACCTCTGCTAATAATATTTTCTCCCTCTGGCTATGGCAGGGACACAGATACATGTGATGCTCCAGACACTTTTAATTAGTGCACACCTCAGAGCGGGGTTAATTAAAATGTCCCATCCCCTGTCCCTCCCTGCCTCCTAACGCATGTCTATAAATGTCCAAAGATACTACATTTAGCTATTAGAAGGGACCTGCAGGATCTTTAAAAGAAAATGAATACAAAGCTTTGTAACTCTGGGTTCTCCCCTGGGGCACTGCCATGATTCCTCCTCTAGCTATCAAATGTTTTTGCACAGTGGAAGGAGCTTGTGGTATAAGTAAGATAGTGGCATACAAAATAAAACACGCATTTCTCCCGTGGCTGCTGACAGTCTTTGGTTAAACTAAGACCTAAATCTTCAAAGAAGAGGCAGATTTAGCAAATACATCACCCATGTATCTTGAAACTAGGTTCAATTTCCAAAGTGTCCTATGAAATCTGAGCTGAATACTTGGGGCTCTCTTGACTTCATTTATTTGAGAGTCTGGAAGCTGGAGGGCAGTGTTTCCTGGTTATTACTCCAGCCTAGCTGCAGGCCTCCAAATATCCTACGGTTTAAGATGGAAGTTTTCTGACGTACCTTAGAAAATCACCACAGTTTGTCCCTAGTTGGTGTGTTCACATTTTATATGGCAGTTCTTACTACATGAGTTATAAAACTTGTATAACATGAGTTATAAAACTTAAAAACTTCTTCATGATAGGGGTGGCCACAATTTGGAATGGGCTTCCAAGGGAGGGTGGTGCTCTCCCCTACCTTGGGGGTCTTTAAGAGAAGGCTGGATAGGCATCTGGCTGGGGTCATCTGACCCCAGCACTCTTTCCTGCCTAGGCAGAGGGGTCAGACTCGATGATCTGTTGAGGTCCCTTCTGACCCTAGCATCTATGAATCTATGAGTTCTGTACAAATCCTTGGACATCTTGCACCTTGTGTGCTCATTTACATCTGGACAAAATGAATGAAATGTAGGTGTAAAATGCTATCTGATCAGTTCTGAATTTGCTTGACAAAACCATTGAGAAAGGCGCAAGTCTGTGCAGAATCAGACTTTGGTTTTATAAGGTTTAAATGAAAAGCAGTGACTATCTTTGTCCATGGGTTCTTACATCTACCATATAGCTTTTTCACTGGATTCACAAACATCTCTACTTTCAGTTTTTTCTGGAAAAAAAATTAGACAAATCAAGGGCATCATCACACAGTGTATAAGGACATTGATTAGTCTGACTGTTTTTATTTTGCTTGAGAGCCGCCGGCATGGGTGAAACCATCTTATTTGGTATGATCAAGCAAGCAAAGTGTCCCTCTCTCAAGCATGCTACAATAATTAACCTAAATGCCAAAAACTAAAAATTAATCACAGTATTATTTATAACTCAATCTCATTGGCCATATGCTGAATCTTTACCCACAAAGGCTTCAAAGTGATATTCATTGCAATTGAGAGTTTACAAGAAGTTCATCTGAAGCAGCCACTTCCTACTGGTAAGAATGCTCTAATTATTATTTTCTAATTAAATTAGGTTTTAAAAGGTTAACTTTGACATTTTAATAGCTTTGGCTCATACTGATATTCTAAGGACAGACCCTAGCTCAGACACTTGAGATTGAAAAGGATGTTTTTCCAATTAAGAAATCTCTTTTTTGCAGGTTTCTCTTAAATTACATCCTTTCACTGAGGGGGGTGGACTGAAATATAATTTGTTTCCTTGGCTACCTGGATTCATGATAGCAAGTATGTGTAAATTCTTATTTTTATTATAAATACATATATTTATCTTATTCCAGTTAAACATTCAAAAGCAGAGGAAGTTAAAAATTAAGACTCATCTCATATAGTAGATATAAGATCCAATTTAATGAAATCAGTTAAAATTGTAAGTGTGTATTTGAACCCAGATTAGTAGATAATCTGAGACATTCCATGCTGAAGATGCAATGTGGAGAAATTAAAGTTGCTATGGCAGGTCTATGTTCTTCTTCTACCTTCATCATTAATGGGAGATAATAGTAGGGTAGTAGCTCAGGGGTGGGCAAAATATGGCTCACGAGCCAGATCTGGCACATGAGGCCATTCTATCTGGCCCGCAGAGCCCTTAAAAATTTCTGAAAATTAAAAATTGAAAATTAAAAATGATCTGTCCTTGGTTCCTGTCAAAGGTGACAGGAACCAGAGGTAGTAGGACCCAGGGGAAACCCGGTGAACTCCCACAACAGCAGGGCCCTCCTGACCCCACCCCCACCAGCTGGAAGCCCCAGCAGGGGCTTTTGGCCTAGGACCACATGGCTGCCCTGATATGGGAAGCTCAGGTAAGGGTGGCGGGGAGGGGCAGGGAAGCAGCTGGTGTGGAGTATGGGGAAAAGTGGCCCCTTGGCCACCCCGTGGCTGGTGCTCCCTGCTGCAACTGCTTGCAGCCTGTGCAGGGCTGTCTTGAGCAGGCACAGGTAGCCCCACGTGGGCTGTGAGTGGCTGCAGCGTGGGGCACTGGCACTCAGCGCCAGTTTATAACCCAGCCCGGCTGCCAGCCTGGGCCCCGCGCTGGCTACAGATTCACCCATCAGGGCTGCATACAGCGGCAGCTGTGGCCCCACTGCTTGCCGTGCTGGGCAGTGTTTGCTGCTGCTGCCTGCCTGAAGCTCATGCCATGGTAGGCTGCAGTGTGGCTGCCACCACTGCCCCTGTACTGCCCAGTGAGCTAGCTCCGGGCAGGCAGCAGCAGCAAATGCTGTGCAGTATGGCAAGCAGGGGTGGGGGCTGCAGCTGCTGCCACCTGTGCAGTCCCGACGGGTGAGCCCAGAGCCACATGGGGCCCAGGCTGGCAGTGGGGGTGGGTTACAAGCTGGTGCTGAGTGCGGGAGGTACGGGGGGGGCAGGGGAAGCAACCCCTCCCTCGTACCATGGCCAGCGCCCCATGCTGTGGCCACTTGCAGCCTGCATGGGGCTGCCTGTGCATGCTCAGGACAGCCCCATGTGGGCTGCGAACAGCTACAGCAGGGAGCGCAGGCCACGGGGCGGGCAAGGGGTTACTTTTCCCCACGCTCTGCACCAGCTCCTTCCCTGCTTGCATGCAGGGGGTTGGGGCTGTGCACTGCCCCCAGCCTGTACCGCAGGGCTGGGGGCACTGGGAGTGAGTGGGTGTGGGAGCACAGGGTCTTCACTGGTGTCCCAGGGCCAGTGCCAGTGCCAGTGGGGCCTAGAGCAGGGCAGCAGGAGTACAGGGTCCCGGCTGGCAGTGGGCTCTGTGAAGCCGGGCCAGCTCCCCACTCTCCCTGCTGGTGCAGCCCAGCTCCACAGACCCCTGCCAGCGTGCGCCCTACTCTGGGCCCCACCGGTGCTGGCCCTGGGACATTGGTCCCAAGACATTGGGACATTGGTCCCAAGATGGTAACCAGGGGGCGGGGCACCTGTCAAGGGGCAGGGCACCTGTCAATGGGCAGCACTACCCATGTGGCACTCGACAGTTTGTTAAAACTGAGTAAACGGCCCTCTGCCCAAAATAATTGCTCGCCCCGGGTTAGTTCTTGAAGACCTTGAAAGCAAAGACAAGGAACTTATGTCTGAACCAATAGAGAGGATGATGGAGCCAGGGGAGAATGCAGAGAGAGTGGGGAAGTGATCAAAGGGTAAGGCTAAGAAGATGATCTGACCAGGGTGAGATTGCATTTGTTAAAGTAAAAAAAAAGATGTTCCCAGTGAGAGGAGGAATGCCTGTTAGCTGTGTGCATGATGAAAAAGGCTGTAATTTACACATCATACAGAAAGAATCTGAAGGTTTTTAACATATCCTAAAGTGAGGGCCTAAAGCAGTGGTGCTCAACCTTTATGCCCAGTGGGCTGGATTGGCAGTGCTTGGTCTGTAAATAGGCTGGATCAAGCTGGTGTTCCCAGTCTGGCACCTGGGCAGGCACAGTGGGCAGCATGTGGCCATGCAGAAAGGGATGGAACAGGCAACCCCAATGTAGTTCCATAGGGGAAAGGAACTTGACCCAGCCCTGTGGAGAGGCAAGGAGGCATGGCCAGGCCCTAACCTGGCCCTGTGGAGAGGTAAGGAGGTCTAGCCTGATCCAGAAACTGGAGGGGAGAGGGAGAGGGGTGCAGCTTGGTTGGGAATTTGACAAGGGTGGAGGGCTCCCCTGCCACCAAATTTCTTGCAGGCCAGACGCAATGGCTCTGTTGGCCACATTTGGCTCACAGGCCAGAGTTTGAGCACCCCTGACCTAGACTAAAGTCAGAGTTTAAGCTGGCATTCAGGTTATTGGCCTAAGTACACCAACAGGCAGGATGTTGTGTTGTCAGTGGTGATCCGGGAAAAAATGTGTCGGAGAAGATTTAGAGTGTGAGTGAGGTATGTATGCATGAGCCAAATTGAACTTCATGGATATCTTGCCACCAGATCAAAAGATGTTAGTGAGATTAAGATTTAAATCTGACAGAAGGAATAAGATCTGCAGTGAATCGGCATCATCTGCATAGACATGGTAGTTGAAATGCATCTGTGGATGAGACTAGTCAGAAAAAGAGGCAAAGAGAAAAGAAATAAGGACAAATGACAGGAACCCCTCCCAGAAAACTGGAGTTGGGGAGGGAGAATCTTTAGCGGACATGTTGAAGGAACAATTCAGGAGAGAACCAGGAGAGAAATCTGAAGAGGTGAGTATCACAGAACCTTAAGGACAGGTTTTAAGGAAGAAAGTGTCAAATGTGACTGAAAAGTCAAGGAGGATAAAGACGGAGTAAAGAGACTGACATTTGACTAAGAAAGGATCATTAGGGATTTGTGAGAACAGTTTCAGTTGAGAACAAGGGAAGAAGCAGGACTGGAAAAAGTGTGGAATGGAATTGGGGGATTATTTCAGAGAATAGTTGTAAACTATACAGTCCATGAGCTTGGAGATGAAAGGAGGAGGGTAAGTACTTGGAGGGAAAAATGGAATCAGGAAGAGTCTGTTTATTGATGGGAGAGATTAAAGCATGTTTGTATTATTAAGATAAATATCTAGAGAAGATTAACAAGGTAAAGAGAAAAGTAAGGGCTGGGATTGGGATAAGAATGGACGTGAAGGAGATGAGGAGGTGGACTAGGATGTGGTCACTCAGTCGTGGAACGGTAGGAGAGGAGAATTCTTAAGTTTAATATTAGAAATGTTAGTCTCAATGTTGAATTAACATAAGATTTGTATTTTGTTTTCCTTTTAAAAGGAAAGAAAAATGCCATTCAAAGACCTTGTTTGATAGCTTGTCTTTATGCAGTGACACTCAGTCTGCACTGGGTCAGGAGCCATTTATGCATTCAGTGTTAAACAAAGGACTAAAACAAAATATAGACCCTTAGGTAAACTGTGGAAAAGATGCTCCTATTCAAATGAAAAACTACAGTGCATAAGTTAACTGATAGAAACAGTGCAAGTGTTGCATTATTCATGATTGCAGGAACTCATACCTAATGTGCCAGGCAAAAAGAAAAAACAAATCTGGTAACATTTCCTATAAAATTGTTGTAGGCAATAAGTTGAAGAAATATCTGTAGTACAAGAACTGTTGTCTGAGTATAGAATCCTAGAATTACAGAAAAATAGAACTGGAAGGGATCCCAAGAGGGTGTTTAGTTCAACCTCCTACTCAAAGTAGGATCATCCCCTTCTAAACCAGCCCAAAAAAATGTTTGTCTGACTTGCATTTTAAAATGTCTAGTGATGGAGATTCTATCATGAATCTGTCTTTGTGGGAGTTAAGCTGAATACTAGGAAGAACTTTTTAAATCTCCCTTGTTCCAATTAAACCTGTTTCTTCTTGTGCTACCCTATGTAGACAAAAAGGACACTGATCTTTGACAAACATCTTCCTCTTTATAACAGCCACTGTTATCAAATCCCTTTCAGTCTTCTTCCCTTCTCTAGACTAAATAATCAGTTCTTCCAACCTTTCTTTGTACATCATGTTTTCTAGAAGGCTAATCACTTTTGTAACTCTGTTATAGATTCTTTCTGATTTGTTGACCCTTGCTTGAAGTATGGCATCCAAAATGCATAGAATCATAGAAAGTTAGGGTTGAAAGGGACCTCAGGAGGTCATCCAGCCCAGCCCCCTGCTCAAAGCAGGACCATCCCGAACTAGATCCTACCAACCAAGACTCTGCCTAGCCTGGTCTTAAAAACCTCCAAGATGTAGATTCCACAACCTCTCCCTGTAGCCTGTTTCAGTGTTTTACTACCCTCCTAGTGAGAAAGCTTTCCTAATGTCCAACCTAAATTTCCTTTGCTGCAACTTGAGACCATTGCTCCTTGTTCTGTCATCTGTCACCACTTAGAACAGTCTAGCTCCATTCTCTTTGGAACCAGCCTTCAGGTATGCCATTAAATCCCTTTTCAGTCTTCTCTTCTCCAGACTAAATAAGGCCAGCTCCCTCAGCCTCTCCTCATAAGCCATGTGCCCCAGCCCTCTAACCATTTCTGTTGACCTCCGCTGGACTTTCTCCAATTTGTCCACATCTTTTCTGGAGGGGGGGGCCCAACACTGGACATGGTACTCCAGACGTAGCCTCACCAGTGCTGAATAGAGCCGAAGAATCACTAACCTGGATCTGTTGGCAACACTCCTACTAATGCATCCCAGGATGCCATTAGCTTTCTTTATAACAAGGGCACACTGTTGGCTTATATTCAGTTTATTGTCTGCTGTAACCCTCAGGTCTTTTTCTGCAGAGCTGTTGCTTAGCCAGTCAGTCCCCAGCCTGTAATTATGCATGGAATCTTTCTGTCCTAAGTGCAGGACTTTGCACGTGTCCTTATTGAACCTCATGAGATTTTTTTTGATCTAGTCCTCCAATGTGTCATGGTCTCTCTGAAACCTAGCCCTATCCTCCAGCATATCTACTACTCCCCCCCAGTTTGGTGTCATCTTCAAACTTGCTGAGGCTGCAGTCCATCTCATCTTCCATTGATAAAGATATTGAACAAAATCAGACCCAGGACTGACCCCTGGAGCACTCCACTTGATACTCACAGCCAACTAGACACTGAGCCATTGATTACTACCCTTTAACCCCGATGATTTAGCCAGTTTTCAATCCACCGTACAGTCCATTCATCCAGCCTGTACTTCTTTAGCTTGCCTGTGAGAATGTTGTCGGAGAGTGTATCAGAAGCCTTGCTAAAATCAATGTATAACACACCCATTGGTGTCCTTGCATCCACAGAGTCAGTCATCTTATCATAAAAGGCAATCAGGTTGGTCAGGCATGACTTGCCGTTGGTGAGTCCATGCTGACTATTCCTAATCACCTTCTCCTCCACATGCTTAGAAATGGATTCCTCAAGGACCTGCTCCATGATCTTTCTAGGGACTGAGGTGAGGCTGATTGGTCTATAATTCCCTGAATCCTCTTTCTTCCCTTTCTTAAAGATGGGCAATATTTTCCCTTTTCCAATCAGCCAGGATCTCTCCTGACTGCCATGAGTTTTTAAAGATAAAAACACTCAGGTAGGCTCTGGAGCGGTGAGAGATGCGCGGGTGAAGCCCGCTGCGCCCCCACTTCCCCGAAGCCCCCCAGACACCCCCTC
>NW_017728909.1:43827284-43895051 GCF_001723895.1 Crocodylus porosus
CTGCCCTTTGGGCAGGGGGCTGGACTCGATGATCTCCCGAGGTCCCTTCCAGCCCTAATGTCTATGAAATCTATGAAATCTATAATGGCCAGCAGCTCAGCAATCATATCGACCAACTGCCTCAGCAACTTCAGGTACATAATGTCTGGCCCCATGGACTCACACAAGTCCAGCTTTTCTAAGTAGTCCCTAACCTGTTCTTTCACCACTGTTGGCTGCTCACGTTCTCCACAAACTGTTCTGCCAGGTGCAGTAAGCTGGGGAATGTCTGTGAAGACTGAAGTAAAAAGGCATGGAGTACTTCAGACTTTTCTCCATCTTTTGTCAGTAGGTTGCCTTCCCTATTCAGTAAGGCTTTCCCTGATCTTCCTCTTGGTAGGCAAAACATACCTGGCAAGACAGTGAAAGGATCACTTACTGTGATTTGCATAACATACTCCTATGGGCTGTGCTATTAGTTTTGTTTGCAGCAAAACTGCAGTGTCAAGTCACACGGTGTCAAGTCATTCAGCTTTTGACTCACTATAACTTCGTGCCCTTTTCCACAGTCATACAGCCTAGCCCTGTGGTCATGCCATCTGATTTTTTCAGTCAGAAAGGTGACAAATACCTAAATATTACTGCCTTGTATAAAGGCATTTACACTTGCCTAACTTTTAGCAAAAGTGAATGCACAGAACTATAGATCTTTTTTTTTTTCTTATTTTGTTTGATAGATAAATAACAGCAATAGAGCTTATTGAATATTTTCTAACAGGATATTTTTCTGTCAGAGAATGCCATTTTCTGCAGAAACAGGTTGATTTTGAATAATTTTTGTTTTAGAAAATTTTGAAAAAATCATTTAAATTAGGTTGAAATGACCTTTTCAGAACAGAATGATTTTTTTTTATGTTTTTTTCCCAAAATTTACTGTAAAAGTTGAAATCACTATGAAATAGCCATGAAGTGATATTTTTTAAATTCATTTTATAGGAAACTTCAAATATGTGTGTTAGAGTAAAAATGAAAGCAAATGTCAAAATGCCTGAATTTTCCATAAAACAGAAATTTAGACTTAGTTTAACTCATCTTTTTTTTTTTTTTTTTTGCATTTACCAGCAAAAGAAAAGAAAACAAAAACTGATCAGCTCTGTTTATGCCCCATAGTTTAAAGGAGACAGTAGTCAGGAACAACATTTTAGGAAATGATAGGTATATGTGATGCACAGACCACACTGTTAGTCTTATGTGCTAATGACACGGGGTTGGAGAATTTTGCTCAACGTATATGCCTTGTATTGCCCCTACCAATCCACTGATCTTTTGTTTGTACATCTACCACTTGGAAATCTTTCACAAATGCTAGTGTCATTGAAAAAACAAATCCCTAAATAACTGTTGTTTCTTACCTAACAAACTTTGCTGTAAACTACCATGCAGCTTTCATAGATTTCATAGATATTATGGCTGGAAGGGATCTTGAAAGATCTTCAGGTCCAGCCCCCTGCCCAAGAGGCAGGAAGTCAACTGGGGTCAAATGATCCCAGCAAGATAGGCATCAAAATGTTTCTTAAAATTGTCCAGAGTAAGTGCTTCCTGCATCACTTCTAGGGGGAGTCTATTTCAGAATTTGGAGACTTGGACAGTAAAGAAGTTTTTCCTTATGTCCAGCCTGAAATCGTCTTCCAGGAGTTTGTGACCATTGGACCTTGTCTTCCCTAGCAGTGCCCTGGTGAACAGCCGTTCTCTCAGTTCAACCTAACTGGTGACTGAGTTAATCTTGGTTTACTGCACCTTTGGGACTTTTAAGAGTCACTTGTTTATTTAAAAGAAAATAGATATTTGTTGTTTTTTTAGATATGTGTCTTAGATTGTAAAATCATTTAAATTGCTGTGTTCTTTATTGAAATATTTTAGAACTTATTTTGGAAGGAAGTGTTTAAGCAAAGATTAGCTAGCAACAGAAACAAGAATATTGCAAACCCACAGTGAGTGGTTTGTCTTTGTAATATTGTTCAAATTGTATTTTAGTAGAGAGTGAAAAAAGGAGCCCTCTGTCAGGAGAAAGGCAAAAGATATGCTGCCCAGAAAGTCCCATTAACCTAAAAACAGAAAACTCTGCTAGAATCATGAAATTCTTGTTAGCTGAGTTTGGAAGCAGTGGTGCCTGCAGCTGATCAGTTCTGGCTCTATCTGAAGGTCTCTCTGTAGCAAACAGAATTACTATAGATGGTTTCAAGGGATAAGGAGAGATAAATGAGCCAAACAAAAAGGCCTGCAGAAAATTGAATAAAAATACAGACTGTGTGTTCTAATAAAAGATCACAGCTAAAAGCTACTGCAAAGAAAATAATGAACCTGTTAGATCAAACAGAGCCACCAAATGCTGTTGCATCCAAATACTGTTTACATAATTTTATTCTTTATAGAATTCAAGGAAAGGGGAAAGAGCAGCATGCATATTGACTATTGTCGTATTTCAATTCTGAAGGATCTTTAATAATTTGTTCTACTAATAGGACAAGATTTAAGTAATTGCATGCCATGCTGCAAAATTATCCATACATTGAGCTCTGCAAATGTGTGTTATTATGTAGTGGTTTCTGTTCTTTTTTAATAAAATGTGCTGACTTGTCTTTTTATATTATGTTGAGTAATAGAAAATCCATGACTACAGAGGTTGTTGTAAAAGATGGAGCTAAATTTCCTGAAAATGCTGGTAATGTGTGATATTAAAAATAGGAATCCAAAATCCAATATAGAATACCTTATTTTTTAATTAATAAATACAGGACCTTATGGTGTCATATTGGATAAAGAACATACAAGCCATACTGTGTAAGGTATGTAAGCCACAGTGCAATGAAGAACGAATATTGAATGTTTGGAGGTTGAAAAAAGGAAGATAACCAAGCTTTCTGCGGTCCATCAGTACTAAACAGGGATGTAATTTTTGAAGCTTAGTGTTTTCATTTTAAAAAGGTTTTGCTTATCTTCAGAAATGACACAAGAAATTAACAGCTTGTGCCAGCACTCTTATTTGATTTATTGCAAGGTTAGGCATTTTTGCCTTTACAATAGACTCATTTATTTTATTACTAGTTGCGTGGCTTTTATTGGTGTGTGCGTATGTATACACACACACACACACACACACACACACACACAAATAGTTGCAAACTTTGCACATTTTTCTCATCTTACATTTACCGTTCTCTCTTGCTGGGGTAGAGAAAGGGGGCAGAGAAGGTGGATGTCCCATCAGTGCCACCAAAGCATCCAGAAAAATATCTATAACAGCGTTACACAAATCCTCTCTTTTCCCAGACACTGATGCCTGTCAGTTATATAGACTCCTGCCTCACATAGCAAATAAGGGACTGGAACTTCCCTTTAGAGAAGTAATTCTCAACCAGGGTGCTGCAGAGTGTTAGCACTGTTAGGTATACAAACATGATGCACAAGATAAACTCAGAAATTTCAACTAGAAATGTATCAGTCTGATCTGTTGTGTCTTTTTGAGTTCTCTGTAACAGAAAATTCGCTGTAGTATTTTTCTGTAGTCAAAACATGGGTTACAGTTAAGAGCTGGCATATTTCAAGAGTTTCTTTCAGTCTTGCAAAAGGTGCATTGTATCTAACAAGGGTGAGAACCATTGCTTTAAAGAATCTGCATGACAAGCATTATACAGGTGCTAAAGAAGTGAGCCTCTTTTCTGTTGATTAATTAATCTGTAGAGGAAGTCATAGTAACTTAAAGGGTCAGATCCTGTTTTATGGATTAAAAGCAGGAAGACATCTGGGGATCCAGCCCTTGTATAAAGGCCTCCAACATGGAAAAACTGGACCTCTACTGCATAGGAGAGAGAAAGACACACAGAGAGACAGAGAGGGTGAGAGTGATGATTAGTTGAAAAGGCTAATGACTGGGGTGGTTCCACATTTAAGTGTAACTTACGGCAGAGGCTAGTATGGCATGCCATTATCTCAGGATTGTGAACTGCAAGACTTTGGGTGCCTATACACAAGCAATGAGGATGCTCCGATGCACTGTAATTACAGTGTATCGGAGCAGGCTGGATTAATTGAGTCTCCTGGAGCGTAGTAATTACTGTGGGGAGTGTAGGGGGGTGGAGGTGCTTTAACTAAAGCTCATCAAACAAGCTTTAGTTAGAGTGACCCTGCTGCCATTTTTAAGCACAGGGACACTCATACACAAGATGCTCCAGGTACTTTAATTAGAGCTGCTCTCAGGGCTACTGTAATTAAAGCACTCCCCCGCCCCCAGGCTTGTGTATAAACACCCTTTGAATCTTCCCTTTGTCTTTCACCAGTTTTATTGAACATGCTTCAACCAGAATGGAGGATCTGCCCCTATATTGAAATCAGCAGTGGTGTTATGTGATCTGAAAAGATGACGTAAGAGAAGAAGAGAAAAAAGATATGACAAAGATAAAGAAGTCCAAAAAGGATTTTGAGGAGGGCAGGTGCAGCATACAGAATAGATTACAAATAATTCCTCCCAGAGCTGGCCTTAGGGAAAATGGAGCCCTGGGCAAAGTTGTATTTTGGCATCCCCCTCAGTGCCCATGCCAAATCATAAGGCACCAGCACTGTGTGTTGGGCGTGTCTGTGTGTGTGTGGGGGGGGGCATGGATGAGGGGCACACATGCCTCAGTGACTGCAGATGGCAGGAGATCCCGTGGACTATTGTGCAGCAATGTGTGTCCACTCACCCAAGACGTTAGCCTGGGGCTGTGTGGTGGTGAGGGGGAGGGCTCAGTGCTGGGTGGCAGGAAGGGCAAGTGGACAGACAGCAGACAGGGCTCCCACACAGGAAGCCCAGCCCCAGCAGCAGGGCACCACTGTCCCGCCACCCTTTCTCTCGCCTTTGACCTTGCTCTTGCCCTTGGCAGTGGTGGCAGCAGCCAAGGGGACTGCAGCTTGGCCTTCAGCCACAGCAGGTTGGTGATGGTGAAGCCCTTGGCATGCAAGCTACGGCCACCCAGCTGTACTGCCTTCTTCCTGGGCAGTGCAGCCTTGCTCTTGGCCTGGACCTCGGTGCTTTCTCCTCAACCCATTGTGCCCTCTGGCAGTGCCCACCACTGCTGCCATCTGGGGGCTTTTTATCCTGCTGACCTGGCCAGCGGGCTCCAATCACCTTTGGGCACACCTGGAGGGGAAGAGGTAGGGGTGTGTGTGCAGGACAGGGCCACTAAAGTCCCATGTGCCTAGCACAAGCAGCGGGTCAGGGCAGGGTGTGCATGCGTGTATGTGTGCACGTGGCAACCCCCTGGCCATGCTGCCCACCCCTAAGGCCATCTCTGATTCCCCACCTCAAGATTCTTTCCTCAATGACTATATCTTTTAAACTTCTATGATTTAAAGGAAAAGATGGGCATTTCTTAAGTTAACCCTTAGAAAAACAACATGTATTTCCAAAACTAGTCTAAAAACAAACTTCCTTCACCTGCAAGATGCCTCACATGCTTCTTACATCAAAGACATTTATGTGTTGCATTTTTAGTTCTTTGGGGGACAAAGTGATTAAGATCTCTTGCATAAACTGTTATGATGGTTATGTTAACGGTGATGATTAATTAAGAAGGGACCTTCCATGAACAAACCTATTAATACTAATAAGTCTCTTCTCAACTTCTAACACCTAAAAATATGTCTCCTTCTATCAGAAAGTCATATGCTAATTTCCCATATCAGGAGTCCAACAGGGCAACCTCCTGTTCCTCCCTCTGATTCATTTTCAGCCCCGTTGGTGCCTGAGAGAGTGCTATGTCAGTTCTTGACATTGATCAGCTGAACAGTGATTAGGTAGAAGAGGAACAGGGGGGAGGCTCTTAAATACATCATTGGGACTAGCCCATCCTACTCTGCACTACACTTACCTAATACAAGAGTAACTTTTTACAAGTCTATTTGCAGCACACTGCAATGTGAAGAACTTGTTGTCCAGGGAACATTAGTCTGGGGGTGTCAGACAACTATATACCAGGTGCATATCAAATTTACTCATTTTGGAGGGGTAGAGAATGGGAATGAAAATAAATCTCTTCCTTGGAAATAAGGTAAACATGTTGCCATGATCTCAGCCAGTCCCATTCCCAGATTTCTTCACCGTCTGTGACAGTGTATTAACCACTTCTTGACTTTTAAATTCAGGTTTCCTGTGTCCAGGGTCACATTTCTTTAAATGTAGGGACCAGCTGTGCTACAAAAATCTGTTTGAGGCTTGATTTTCAGAAAAACCAAGCATTCAAAATGCTAGGGAGTGGGTGGCACATAACTGTGGATTCTCAGCTTTTCTGAAAGCTTAGTAGCCACAGAAAAGAGCACTCTATTGTATATAAGGATGATATTTCTCAAGCAAGTGGCCCATGGCATTAACTTACCTTTATTTTTCCCTCCCCCCTGCAATACCAAAACCTTTACTGATTTCACAGAAATTAAAAAGCAGAGCTGATGGGGCTTGATGCAGGCACTTCCCTTCATTCAGGATAGTGGGGAAGTAGTTTTATGGCTTAACTACATAGTCCTTGATAGTGTGTTATAGGAACATGTGTGTGCATGCACACACACATGTGCTGTTGCTGTTTATGCCCTGATGCCCTTGGTAGGAACAGGAAGATTTGTTGCCCTGTTGCTGCTGCTGCTCCACTCTAGAGGAGGAACAAATTTTTTGGGCAGTCAGATTTCATTCAAACAATTCAGAAGTGCTTCTTGGTTGGAACCCTGTTGTTCACAGGGAAGGGCTGGTACTGAGAACAGCTCATACCCATGGTGTAATATTCCAGAACGCACATCCCTTGCATCATTTTGGGATTCATTAACTCTCTTCAGCTGAGCTCATGACTAGGTTCCCTAGCAATCTGTGCCTGGATAGCAGGCAGCTGTGGCCTTTCTCTTTCTTTAGGGGGAGAGACCTAACCTTTTCTATGACAGCCATAGGACTGGGGACTAGATGCTGAATTGAAGTATGCTAGTAGAGTTGTATTGAGTTATTCAGGCAAGTGGGCAGATGTTCTTCATACACAGCTGTGTATTAATTATTTTTCTAAAGTACGGTAGAAAGAAATATATTTCCCTCAGGATTTAGCAAGGTCTTAAGAGTTCTATAATATCTGGAGTTCTTCAGCCCAGAAATATCCAGGCAGCTAACAAGTAGGAGGACATGTTGATATTGCTAATAGTAGCTATAGGGGTTGTATATGAAGGAAGGGTGGGAGGTTGTGTGTTATTCCAGGAAATGCTATTTATAGAAGGGGTCTTCTTTTTGTCTGTCATTTCCTCTTCTTTCTTTCCTTCTTTCTTTCCCTTTGTTTTATTTTCCTCACTTTCTTATCTTTTCTCCATTTGGCTCCCTCCCCCACCCCTTCCTTTGCATACAAGAGCAAAAAATGTCTCTCCTCTCAGCTGAGAACAACTTCAAAAGGAAGACTCCACTGCTGCTTCAGCAGGTGTTGACCCTCTGCTTGACACTTTTCTGACTCACTGGCTCTTAAGGGATGCTTCACCATACTAAGCAGAATGCTCTTATCTTGTTGTTTAAGGAGATATGCAAATGTTTCAGCTGTACAGCCAGATCAATTGCAAATTGATCATGGATAAACTCATCTGACCTGAAGCAGAAGCTATCTGAATATTCAATCATAAAATAAAGCTATCCTCAATAAAGCACTATATAAAGTTTAGTAGCCATAGCTGAGAAAAGCAAAGGCATGCCGGAGCACATATGCAAGTCCTTTTTTAGGACAACAGAGAAATTACCCAGAGAGCTGCGCATGACATTCAGAGCACAAACAAGATCAAATCCTTTGTAAGATGCAAGCAATTCTTACTGGCTGTAGGATCACTGTATTTTTCCCTCTAGAGGCATGTTGCATTTCCCCTTCTGTTTGTATAGCAGGGTAGTCCAGTAGCTATGGCACTAGACTTAGGTACCAGACACTAGAGTTTAATTCCTGGCTTTGCTAGTGAATTGCTGTGTGACTATGGACAGGTCATTTCTCCTCTCTGTGCCTCCTCTCATTCTTCATTTTTCTTCTCTGTTTAGATAAACGGTGCTCAATCTTCTAGCCCTGTAGGCTGGATGAGTGGTATAGGGCCAATCTGTGGATTAGATCTCAGGCACAGGGCTGTCTGCAGGCCTGATCCAGCCTATGGGTGGCATGTGGGATCAGTCCCCAGGTGCTGTCTGGTGCACTGGCCCAACACCAAGCATAGCCTGATATTGAGGACCAGATCAGGATGCACGCCAGCCCACCCCTACATGCCATATCTACCCATGGAGTGACCCTGTATGCCAGAATGATTCAGCATGCAGGGCCCACAGGTCTCCCCATGGGTCCAGAAATTTGGCAGCGGGGGAACTGTAATGAATACAGCCACTGCTCCCCCGCTGCCAAATTTCTCGACCTGCAGCCTTATGGGCTGGATCTGGCCTGCGGGCCAGAGATTTAGCATTGCTGGTTTAGATTGTAAACTCTGTGTCTGGTACAATGGAATCTCATCAACACTGGAGCCATGATTAATAATAATAATTGCCTCTGTGAGTAGGACGTTGAAATCCAGCCTGCATTCTGGGAGTTTGCTCTAGTGCTGTGGATCACCAAACAGAGAGGTCTGCCCTGGTGTTCTAGGGGCAATATATGTTTGCAGAGAATGTTTTCTTCTATGATATATCCATGATTTGTTTTGGTCAACTTTTAAGACCCAAGAACTTTCATGAGTGCACTGAAAGTCTGCTTGACACATGCTTAATTAAGACAGCATAAATGCCAAATTTTGTTAACTATTTTACTTCTGGTGGTTTTATTAGAAGCCACCTACAGTAGCTGAAGACTGTAGCCAAAACCAAAGTACCCTGCTGTTGTTTTTTCCTTCAGAGCCTTTATGAATTGTTCAGCTGTGCAAAATGTAGGCAAGAAATGCAAAAACAACTATGCCTCAAAACACACTCAAACCCTCTGGTTAGGGATTTAATTGGCATTTGCACAGATGGTGCATGCTAGCTAAAGATTAGGGCTTTTTTGGCTTTTTTTTTTGGAAATGGAAAAAATAAAGCAAAGGGATAAAAACAATGAAACAGGCTTCCCAGAATGTAAACTCTGTTTACTAACATTTTAGTAAAGGTCACTGGAAGGCATTTGGACATTCTGGTATACCCCTAAATGGATTCTTCCTACACTTTTGAATTTTTACCCTAATAATGAAAGGGAAACTAGGTGTATCCACACATGTTATTAATGTGTAGCAATAAACTCTAGTATATGTTATTTATTGCTCCTAGGCATGCCATTTGAACAGTGCTTGTGGGCCATAGCACATTGAGCTGGGTCAGAGCAGACCCAGTTGCCAGCAGGCCCCAGGATCAAGTTGCTCCAACCCAGCTCACCATGCTATGGTGGGCCCGGCAGTGGCACAAAGGTTCTCCAGTGTGTGGCTAGCCAGCAGGCAGCCCCTACACTGAAGTACCCTCATGTCCCAGCCTGCTGGGTCAGCATCTACAAGTGCATTAGTTTTCTGCATCCTAATAGGACTGCAGCTATAGATGCCAAGACATTTACTGCGGGGCTAATTAGGCAACTCCACAATAAATGTCTCATGTAGACTAAATCTTTTCAACTATCAAACTATCTGGTCCATGTGTTTTTGTTTGTTTGTTTGTTTTTCATTGCAACAGGACTAGAAGGGCAGTAGTAGGACTTAGTATTTGAACATACTAGTGGGGGTGTGATTTTCATGGTGACCTAACTAGTGCTCTCTGCTTGACACTCTTTTAGGATTATCTTTTCCCCAGGGTATTTTGCAAGGAAAAGTATAATACATATGGAGGGAGAGACTAGTATTGTAGAGGCTTACACCAAAATGCCTGGATACAGCTCTGGGTAATTGTATCACTATTTGACCTTTCCCTTATAAGTGCATTTTTCCATTTGCTTGGTCTAGTTGCAGAGATCCTATGCGAACTCATAGATAAGTTAAGCAGTCTTTTACACTCTGCTAACTTATAGGAAATTATTTCCAAGAAATGTAGACCTGCAGTTCAGCCTAATGATTTGTGATGCAGCATCCTTGTTGCCTGCATAAACATCAATGTTATTATATAGTTCCATGACAAATTCTTAATCTGCTGTCTTTCCCACATGACCTCTCGACAAGTGGATAGGTGTCATGTTTCAGAGAGAGTCTGAGAAAGCAGTGGAAAGACATATCAAAATGCTGAGGTTTTATTCAGCTTTTTAACAAGCTAATTAGTAATTTTTGCATGTGTTTTAAATCTTTAGATGCACCCAGGTCTCCCCCATCCTCTGCTTTTAAGTTTTTTTTTCTGAGACGGGAGAATTTTTTCCTTTTCTCTGTCCAACTGTGATTTGCAGGTGTTTGCTGAAGTGAACCTTGGGAGTGACCTACATAGTAAAGTGCTCTTTTCACTGAGAGCTGACTCAGGTTATCATCAGCAGTGTGTGTCAACTGATCCATAGCCTTTGATGAAGATAGAGTGGTCTGGTCTGCAATGTTATTAGTGCTACAGGTAACATGGGTGATAGCGTTACATCTTTTGGCATTTACAAGTGAAACAAAGTATTATGTCCTTCACTGGTGACTGTGAGGACAATGAGACTTGAAATGGCACTTGGAACAGAGCCAGGATTCCTTCTGATGTCAGTGTAAGGAAATTAATTTGAGCTGATTTTGTACAGAGAGCTGAAAAATGCATAAACGTTGATCCACCTTGTTTAAAATTGCAGTCCTTGCAACTAATAGACCTACTTATGCAGGTGCCTAGAGATACTTGCTGTGTCTTGTAATAACAGGAGTCTGAAGCTCTGGCATAGGAGACACACATACAGATGCCAGTTTTGTGACCCAAATCTTTAATTTTAGATGTCAAAGATGTAACTTATTAAATGCCATGTATAATCCTGGGATGGGGCTGTGAGTGAAATGTCCTCAAAACTGAATTATAAATGCTCTATATGATATCAGAGAGGGGGGAGGAGGGATGCAAATAGGGGCAGATTTTGGCTGCAAAATTAAATCTTTTAAAATTACAACTATCAGAATACATACCAGGTACTCTTTTTCTAGTTGCACTGATACAGATTCAGCGTATGACAGTCATCAAAACATAAGGAGTGGGACATCTGGGACTCTGGATTTCGCAATTAAGTCTTGTCCCAAGTGATGTGATCTGTTTGATTAAGAAGTACAACCTTCTGGGGTCAGGTAAACATTCATGTCACCATACCAATACCAGCAAGTCCTTCACCTGCCTCAGTCCTGTACAGCCACTAGAATTCAATGCCCTGCAATTGGCTTAGCATTGTAATGGCCATTTTTTCAAAGTAAATTGGGGGAATCTTTTTTGTTCCACAAAAGTTCCTATCAAGTGTTCAGCGAAACATTTTGGGCTTGACATGAGTGTCCCAGAGAAAGAAAAGACCCAAGTTTACAGAAGGGATTAGTAGTCATTTTGGGTCCCATGATTTATGGGTGCTCAGTTTGAGACATTTTTAATGGGACTATATTTCAGAGAATAATGCATACCTGCTACTGAAAATGAGGCTTTGCTGAAAAGCCCCCCATGGTCCATTAAAATGACTAGTCACTTTTGAAAATTTCAGAGACAGATTTTAAACTTGAATAGTTTAATACAGTCATTCATTAGAGCCTTATGATGCTATGCAAATGAGTTCTCTCTGATGAATATTCTATCATTTGGATATGTGACTTGTAATATTTACTAAAATATGGGGGTGAGAATGTGGGGGAAGAGGGAGAACCAACCCTGATGCTGTTCATTTAGAAGATCCATTTTTCCACTGGTTTGCCAATATATCACTGTATTGTCTATTATTTTCCTACTCTTCCCATTTTGAACCTCTTCTAATAAATGCAAATTGTGCCAGGTTGGAAAAGATAATTATTCATATGGGAATGTGTGGGAATATATTAGCTCATCCAACTATTTCTCTTTTGATGTACCTAATTGTGAGTCTTGTTCATAATTTAAGGACAATGTATGAAAACACTGTGGTATTAACCATCTGGTTTAACTGGCCAAGTTTCAGGTTTTCTGTTTTGAAATAATTTTGTTGCAATTAACATAAAGTAGCTTGAAAATCTGTTGCAATATGGAATTTACCCATTAAAACTGAATTATACCATTCATGTCAGTCTCAGGCACAGGTAGTCTCAGCCACTCTGCTTGACTTTTCAGAACACTAGCACAACATTGTTATGCAATTGCAGATAATCTAAAATTATTCCAGATAGCTGAATCCAAAACTGATGGTGAGGTGTTACTAAAACATCTTACAAAACCGAGTGAGGAGGCAATAAAGTGGCAGATGACAGCATTGATACGTGCAAAACAGTGCTCACGGGAGAAAAAATACCCCTCACTATACAAGCATAGTGATGACCTCTGAATTAGCCATTACCACTCAGGAAAGAGATCCTGAAGCCCTGTGAATCATTTTCAGTTTGAAGTACAGCACCATTCAAAAACACAAATGGAATGTTAGGAAACATTAGGAAAGAAATTGAAAACAAAACAGAAAATATCAATATGTCATTATATAAATCTATGGTGCACCCACTTTATAAATACTGTATGCAGTTCTGGACACCTCATTTAAAAAAGGAGATGAAAGAACTACAAAAGGTGCAGAGAAAGACAATGAAAGACAGAGAAAGGGGTATGTATGGAATGGTCTCCATATGAAAGAAACACTCGTCAACTTGGAAGACAGACAACTGAAGGGTGAAATAAAACTATGAATGGTGGAGAAAGTCAATAGATTTCTTCACTTTGTCTCATAATATAATTAACTTGTGCTTTATGAGAAGTAGAAAATATCTCTATTCTCATTTACATAAGGATGATGCAGGAATTGAACTGATTAACTCATAATACCTGCAGGTAAATTGAAATCAGGTTTCCAGGACTAGAACTAATGTATCATGTGATCTTTAATAAATCAGTTAAACCATTTATTTCACTTTTTTCATTTGTAAATGGAACAATAAAACAATCTGCTAGTAGAATATCTAAATTGAGAAGATGGGCAAAACTACAGTGTCACCTTTAATAAAACAGTAATATTTGTTACCAGATATTTGAATATGAATACTGACTGGATATACACCTAACAAATTTCTGAATCCTCACAGCAAACAAAATAATTATTTAATTAAAGTTTTAAAAATATATAATTTCAGATGTAAAACATGTAATTAATATCTATCAAACATGTGTCTTTCAGAATTCTATATGTACTAGCCAATTGCCCATCAAGAGTGATGGGGTGGGGGGAGCGGGGGGGGACGGAACCCTATGATCCCCCCTGTGCCCGTTCCCTCCTCCCCTCCCCCTGCTGCTGCAGCAGTGGGGAGTGGGGGAGCAGGCCTGGGCCCCAGGCAGCACGGGGAGGGGAGGAGTGGGCCTGGACCCGATGTGGGGGAGGACTGGGCTCGAGGGCAGGAAGAAGCCAGGCCACCACAGCAGGTGGGGGAGGGGAGCAGCGGGTCCGGGCTGATTTGATGGTGGCAGGGAGATGGAAGGAGTGGGCTTGGGTAGAGAGTGGGAGAGGAGTGGGCCTGGGCCCCGGGGAGGGAGCAGGCTTTCTCCTTCCCTCCCCCCACCATTGGACTGGGTCCGCTGCTCCCTCCCCACTGCCATGGTGGCCTGGCTTCTCCCCCTGCTCGGGCTAGCTCTTCCCCCCCATGTTGGGAGCCCGCTCCTCCCTTTCCTGTACTGCCACCACTGCCACCATGGTGCACCCACTCCTCCCCTAACTTGCATCCGGCCTGCTCTTCCCCCCCCCCGCGCTGGTCCATGTCAGCGCTGCAGGTGGCAATGACTGAAGGGGGGAAGGGGAGGGCCGAGGTCAGTGCTGGTAGCCTCACCCCTCCATGGTGTCCCAACCCCGCTCTCACCCCATACTGCTGCCGTCACCGCCAAGGAGCAAGGTGGGGGGACCTCCCCCACACTGCTCCATCATTGCCACCTGCAGGGAGCAGGGCAGAGGGGATGGGGCTAGCGCTGCTGGCCTAGCCCCACCATTCTGTCCACTCCATTGCTGCTGCTTCCACGGAGCAGGGTTGGGGGTGAGGCCAGCCCCTTCCCCCATTCCATTCCCTGTGCTCCCACCATTATAGTGGTACTCTACTCTACTGCCACCTCCTGTCTGAATGCTCATTCACACGCTGATTGGCTGTTTGTCAGCCAATCAGAGTGCAAATAAACCATTATGGACAGACAGACAGATTAAGGCTTTTATAGTATTAGAATGGTCAGAAATAAAAGCTCCTCAATCTCCTTCTATAAACTGCTGAAAGATATAGTTCACCTATAGTATAGACCAAGCATAATTCTGTACACAGCTGTCACTGTAAAATGAGAGTATTAACTTGGATGTCCAAGTTACTAGAAAAGGACTTGTAGCACATGCTATGACTTTTCTTTGTTAGGAAAAGAGATAAAAACTTGATCACAGGCATATCTCGAGATCATAATTTTAGTGAGCACCCCACCCTGAGTAAAAACTGTATACTAGGCTTAAGCATTTCATCCTCCTATGCTTGAATATTTACAAGTATAAATAGGAAGCAAGAAAAAAACCTGGAAGTGATGAGAATGGAGGTGAAATAAATATCTCCCATAGTCTGGCAGTCACCAGATAAGAACATCAGTCCACCTTACAAAGGAAACCATAGAGAATGGACAGAAGCTTGAGGATTGACTTCATAAATATCAAAGCAGTTGAGCAGATAGAAGGAACCTGTTCCACTGGATGCAGAGAAGGATTGTCACCAAATAGCTTGCCTTTCTTAGTAAAGAGAATTCCTTTACAGACTGCAGTGAGCATAAGATGGGTGAAAATGAAAGGTGAAAGACACAGCATTGATATAATGGTGGGGATTTATGGGGATTTATTATAGACCACCTAATCAGGAAAAGGAGGTGGATGAGGTACTCGTCAAGCAGGTGACAAATCTATCCAAAAGCTATGGGATGGTACTGATGGGAGACTTTAATTTCCCAGACATCTGCTGGAAGAACAATGCAGGCAAACATAAAATGTCAAGCTGGTTCCTAACTTCCAGAAAGTGGAGGATGCAACTAGGGGATCTTCTGTTTTGGACCTTGTCCTGACCAACAGGGAAGAACTGGCGGAGGATGTGAAGGTGCTTGGTAACTTGGGAGGAAGTGATCACGATATGCTTGAATTCCAGGTCCTGAGACTGGGAAAGCATGAGGTCAGCAAAATAAGGACACTTGATTTCAAAATGGTAGATTTCATCCAACTCAAAGAGTTAATGGGCATGGTGGTATGGAAGGATAGATTGAAGGATAAAGGCACCCAGGAGAGCACCAGATACTTAATAGGGATTATCTGGATAAGGAAGGAAGTAAATTGAGGGAGGAAGTAGCAAAAGAGCTGGTCAGAGAGCTTTTGTTGGGTCTGAATGAATTTAAATCAGCAGGGCCAGATGAGCTTCATCTCAGGGTCCTGAAGGAACTAGCAGAGGAGATCCTTCATGAAGTCATGGGAAATGGCAATGACCTTCATGAAGTCATGGGAAATCGCCCAGGTTCTAGAGGACTGGAAAAGGGCGAATGTAGTTCCTGTCTTTACAAAAAGTAAAAAGGAGGACCCAGGAAACTGCAATACCTGGGAAGTTACTGGAACATATCCTAAGGAAGGCCATTTGCAAGAATCTGGAGGAGGAAAGGCTGATGCAAGCAGCCAGCATGGATTTATGAAAAATAAATCATGTCATAGTAATCTGATCTTGTTCTTTGACAAAGTAGCTATTCAGGTAGATGAAGGAAATGCTCACATACCTTCTCATAAACAAATTGGAGAAATGTGGGCTGGATAAAACTACTAAAAGGTGTACAGATAACTAGAACAATAGCTGCAAGCAAAAGGTAATTATTAACAGGTCCATGTCAGAACAGCAGGAGGTTTCAAGTAGAGTCCCACAGGGGTCTGTCTTGGGCTCGGTGCTGTTCGATGTGTTTATTAACAATTTGGATGCTAGATAGAAATCTTCTTGAGCAGGTTTGTGGAAAACACAAAATTGGGAAGGACTGTGAATGTATTAGAGGATGTGAAAGCGATTCAGAAGGATCTTGACAAAAAAGTGACACCTGGCAGGATGGCAGCTCTATGGAAAAGGACTTGGCAGTCTTGATTGACCACAGACTCAATACGAGTCTGCAGTGTGATACAGCCGCACAGAAGGCAAATGCAGTTTTGGGTTGCATCGATAGAAATATTAGGTGCAAGACACGGGAGGTGATAGTACCTCTCTACTCAGCACTGGTTAGGCCTCATCTGGAGTACTATGGGCAGTTCTGGGCTCCATATTTTAAAAACTATGTGGAGAATTTAGAGAACATTTAGAGGCAGGTAACAAAGATGATCAGGGGCTTGGAAAGCAAGTCATACAAGGAGATGCTGAAGCAGGTAAGTATGTTCAGCTTGCAGAAAAGGTGCTTAGGATAGGACATGTTACCAGTCTTCAAATACTGGAAAGGCTGCCATAAAGAAGAGAGAAGGCACCTTGCTGCAGAGAGAAGGACATGGACTAATGCCTTGAGGTTGCAGCAAAGTAAGTTTAAATTGGATATCCAGAAAAACTTCTTCACTGTAATAAAAGCAAAGCTGTGGAATAGACTGCCTAGGGAAGCTGTAGACTCTCTATCACTGGAGGTGTACAAGAAGAGGTTGGACAGCTGCTAGTCAGGGATGATCTAGGTGTAGCTATGGCTATTTTCTATCATGGGTATTTCTCTTGCTGCCAGTTAGAATGAAAGAGAAGCAGCTTTGCCAGGGCTAGCAACCTACCTGACCAGGATAGGTAAGGGCTTGAGAGACATATCAACTCAGGGCCTGAGCCAGAGCAGTCAGTCTGGCTCTGCAAGTGGCAAGAAGAGGAGCTCCTGAGCAGCAGGGCTACAGGAGATGCCTGCCCTGGGGACTGCAAGTAAGAGACTTACATCATGCAGGGAGTAGGACTCAGTGTGGGGGCATTTTAGTTATAGCCAGTGGGCTTATGTTTTTGTTTAAGCTTTCCACTGGCGGATAGAGTGTGGCTATAAGGAGTGATGAGGAGCCTATGGAGGGGTGCCTGAGGGGTGCACTGCAGTTTAAATCACAGTTGGGTGCCTGCGAGGTACACCAGGTGCACACTGGTGCCTGAGGGGCACGTGGTTTTGGAGCCAAGCCAGGGGCTGGGGCTCCAGACTAGGCAGGCAGAAAGTGGAAAAGGGCCAAGCTTGCGGGGCCAAGGGCCCAGAGGCAAAGTCAGGGCCAGGGGCCCACATCCCGAGAGGAATGAGATGGGGACTGGAGCCTGGAAGCCAGGTCTGACATAATGGGCCCAGGCTGAGGGGCCCAGCCAAATGAGAAGCCAAAGCCAGGAAGGTGGAAGCCCCAACAAAGGTATGGCAGTCTGAGGAGACCTGAGGTGAAAACTGGTCATATCCATGAGGTGTGTGTGTCACAGTAGGGGTGGAAGGAGGCCATGAATAGCTCTTAAAGCAACAGGTGCCCTGGGGGCAGGGGGCACAGACAGGCCAGAAGGGCCCAGTTAGTGCTTGAGGAGCAGGACTGGGGCCAGCGAGGTCTGGGAGGGACCTGGTGGCTGACAAACAGATGAGGGTTCCCTCTGGGACCCTAGGGTAGCCTCCCCTTTTAACTAATGACATCAAGAAATGGCAGGCAAGAGAAAACAGAAGGTACCTACAGAGCCAGAGTGGGTAGCACCCACATGGTCACCAGAAGGCATCATGGCCACCCTGAGGCCTGAATGTGCTACACTTCCTCTGTAGGTACCTCTTGAGTGCATATTGGCAACATTTTATAGAAGCGGGACATTGGCTGCTGCGGTTCCCCTGCTTTACCTGTGGCAGGTTAGGTGTTAGGTCTAGGTTGGGTCATTGCTGAGGGGAGTCTCATTTAGAATTTAGATTATAGTTGTATGGGATGGTTTAGATAGGGGTGATTTTGCCTCAGGCAGGCATTTGGACTACATGACCTCTGGAGGTCCCTTCCAGCCCTATTTCTCTATGATTTTATAAGCCCGTTACCCGTGAAACAAAAAATCCCTTAAATGTGCTCAACCATCCTTCAGAATATATTATTTTAAAGCAGAATAACTTGGAACAAGTAGCAGAAATGTTGTTGTGTTTTCACAATGTTCTATCACACTTATAACATGCATTTTTAATGTAGGAAAAAATTACCTTATTTGTTCCATCTACTGAAACTAAAGCAGAAATTTGGGCATCCTGAAATTAATTCCTAGTGGAACTATACCATGTCTTAGAAAAATGTCCAGTCTTGATTTAAAAAGGTTTCCAGTAATGCAGAGTCCATCATAATTCTTGGTAAATTGTTCCAATGGTTTATTACCCTTTTCTAAAAAAAAGCTGTATTCTTGTTTCTAGTCTAAATCAAACTACTTTCAATCTCTTGCTGTGGTATACATCTATCTGCTAGAATGAAGATCTCACCACTACAACATTTCTGTTCTCCATACAGTTAGTTATCGATACACTACAGTCAAATCATTCCTGAACCTTTTCTTTGTTGCTCTATACTTAAATAAATGAGCCCTTTGGAGGCATGATTTCTGATTCTTTACTCAGTCTCATGTCTGCTCTGGGAACTCTCTCCAATTTATTAAAATCATTCTTGAATTGTGGACCCCAGAACTGGACACAGTACTAGTCTCTACTTCCACTTGTTATTGCCCTGAACACAAGAACCATATTTGCTTCTTTCACCACAGCATTGTACTGGGATCTCATGTCCAGCTGACTATCTACCAATACTCCAAATTGTTTTCAGTTGCTGCTTTTCAAAATAGGAGTCTCCATCCTGTAAGCGTGGCAAACATTCTTTGTTTTTAGAAGTATTATTTTACATGTGGGTATATTCAAATACATATTCTTTGATTGTGCCCATCTTACCAAGCATTCAGACTGCTCTGCATCAGTAATGTGTCTTCAGAATTATTTACCACTCTGCCAGTCTTTATGCCATATGCAGACATGGTCTATAACTATGGTTTATAAGTTAGTGATAAAAATGTTAAATAGCATAGGGGCCAAGAGCCAATCCCTGTGGGACCCCATTATGGAAGCACCCACTCAGTGATGGGTTTCCCATATCAGCTATTCCATACAAGTTACCTGTACCTGGTGATTTAAAAAAATGTCTAGCTTCAGTAACTGCTATTCAGTGTCCTCCTCAGCTATTGTTGGAATAGAAAGCATTTCATCAGCATCATTATAATGAGTAATTGATACTATGAGTAACTACACTATCTAGCCTTTTCCCACACTTCTGCCTCACCTGCATTGTTATGGATAGTTCTACTATTTCCATCTAATAATATACCAATACCATATTTAGGATTCCTTATCTTTTGAGTAGTCTTGGAAAAACTTCTTTGCATATTTGTACATGGTGCAAGACAGTGGTATGCAGAGAGACTGCACACTAGCCTTGTGTGTGTTCCTCTGGAATGGGAAATGGTGTAGCCATATTAATGCTACGTTGAACAGACCTTATTAGCTTGTTGGCAGCACTGCAGCTATCCTGCTTGTGCCCCGACACTACAATATGCAGGGCAGGGTAATATGAATTAAGTTTGCATGGGGATGTTTCACACCATATGCACATATTCTTATCCTTAACTCTGCTGGCCGTAGGTTTCTTTGTGTGTCCTTCCTTTACTGATTTACTAGCTTCTGCTTTGTATTCATTACTTAGCAACTTCCCCTTTCTTACCTTTTGTGCTCACTTTAATTTATGTGGATAAGAGTCTAAATCATCGCTGAGGGCTGAGGAAATGTACCTTGTTCAAATAAGGCAGCATTTTGGGACAGGTTGCATCCTGTTAGGAAGTGCTTCAGGATAGGCCTCGGGGACATGGAAAGGCTGGTGGTCAAAATTCTCTGGAATAGCTCCCTGTTTACTTAGAAGCCTACTAGTTTTTTGAAATTTAATACGTCGACCATAGTCAGTTCTAGTTTCCTTATTGAGATTTCAGCCTTGACAGAGTTGTCTTTTCAAGAGGCATCAGGTTTGGCTTAGAAAATGGAAAGGTTGTGCTAGTGGCTGGGTGTCTAGGACGAAGGAGTTGTAATTTCTGTAGTGGCACAAATAACAAAACACAGGTTGAGATGGTACAACCAGGCTGTAGGTATTGTTTGCTCTTCTGCTCTTGTCTTACCTCATGATACTAAGTTAATTGTAAAGAGCCCTGTTGTCTGGCTAAGATTTGCAGAGACTTCAGCTGGGAAGAAGACTGTTACAATACATAATTTTGTTTTAAATATGATGCTGGACTTGCCTGGCTTGAGGTACAGAACAGCCTGCTGTTCCTTTAGATTCTTCCCTGACCTGACTGAGCTCCTATTGGATGTCAGATGGTGATTTGGCATGTTTGCTTAAGACTCATTGCTTCCGTGGTGATCAGAACACTCTCTTAGGCAGCTTGGAGTTCAATACATATTACTGTGGAACTGGTCTTGGAGTGGGAGCAGATCTCGGAGGACAAAAGAACATTTTGGAATGGGAGGGAGTGGCTTATTTCTGGGTCAGGTTCAGGCCTCTCTCTGTCCTGTCCCCTAGCCTTTTTAAATTCTGAGGGATTATGCTGCCCCTGGCCCACCCTGCTGATAATTTAGTAGACTGTTGCAACACCAATTTAGCCACAAGTATTGACACACTGCTACACAGATCCCTTAGCAGCTCATAGGCCATCATGGTTTACTGGTGATTGATGAAGCAGTGAAGGAAGAAGCTAGCACATTAGTGTTGAAAGATCACTGAATTAGATTAATTGCAGCAAAGAATAATTTTATTTTCCTGTGCAGTGGCAGTGAAAAAGGTGAAGAAGTCAACCCAAAAGTGATTTCTCTTTTGATGGAAAGCCCTCCAGGGATTTTTGAATCGTGAGACATGAGGCATACTTCACTGTTGGAGAAAAAGAGCTCTACCCACTTTTTTTGAACAGTGCTACAGCAAGAAAAGATGAAATTTTCAACTCTGGGACCAATTCTGAAAATACTTACATGTAAATAACTTTGATCCAATGAAGAGGCCAACTAGACTACAGTGGGACTATTTGCATGTCATGTGTAAATGTTTTCAGGATCAGGTATGGAAATCCTTAATAAGGAAAATATGCTTTGCTAGGTTTGAAAATAAAATAGTTTTAATGATCAAATTACCACTTGCATTTGTTTAGAATGTCTTTTTTCTATAGAAAACTGTCTAAAACCATGGGAGCTTCAGGTTCTCAACAAAAAGTCAGATTGCTTAGTTAAAAACCAAAGCCAGATTCTATTTTTTTTCTCTTTAGATGCCCAAGTTCAAAACCTGTGGCTCAGGATTTCATTTTAAAAGGGTAGGATTTAATGGGAGTAGACCTCAGTTCAGTTCTGGTACACAAGAAATGCAAGATCAAGGTCTTGCTCTTTTTTTTTTAATCCTAATATATAAATAGACACACAAGACATCTTGTACATGTGACACCATTAACATGTACATGGAACAAAAATGTTATTTTGTATGGCTTAATGGAATCACATTGTACACATGCAAGACTTTTGAGAGTTTAAAATGACTCTGCATCATTGTAAACTAATTACATCCAGATGTAGTTTAGTTTGCACTACTACACTGTAAACTAAACTACATCTGAGCTGGGGCAGCACCCAGTTCAGCAGCCTGTCCAGGTGGTCCCAGTGGCTGCTGCTGTGGTAGAGGGAAGGACCAGGTCCTCCTGCAGCTCAGGAACCTCAGCCCACTGGCAGCTTGCCTCCCAGCCAGGGAAGAGGTGGGTAGGCTCTGCCAAAAAAAAGGATTGGGCCCCTCACCGCTTCTGCCTTCAGCGGGTACCTGCTGAAGGCAGAACCAGTGAGGGGCCCAGTGCTTTTTTTTGTTTTTTTGGCAGAGCCTGTATGTGGCCAGGCAGTGAGCTGCTGGCAAGCTGAATGGCTCTGGAGCTGCAGGGGGCCTTGGTCCTTCCTTCCACAGTGGTGGTACCCCCCAGAGTCACCTAGGTAGGCTGCTAGCAGGTTGGGTGCTGCCCCAGCTCAGAGGCAGCACCTAACTTGATCCAACTGTTCCCCAAGCCTACCTGCTGGAAGCCTGCCGGTGCTGCTTCCTGGGAATACCTGGGGAACGCTTGGATTGGGCTGGGTGCTGCCTCCAAGCTTTTGTCAGCTTGCCCTGGTGGTCCCGGGGGGTGCCACCCCCATAGAGGAAAGGACCACCCCCTCCCTCCCTCCATAGGTTGGGGGCCACTTGGCTCAGTAGCAGCTTTCCTCATGGCTGCAGCCAGGCTCCAGCTCTGATTAAAAAAAAAAAAAAGGATTAGGCCCCTTGCCATAACTCAATGGGAAATTGAAATGGTTTATTCCTCAGGGTTTTAGTCAATGCCCCACCACTTCAATTTAGGGGGCATAGACTAAAACCTTGGGGATTAACCCCCCCGTCACATGTACAAGTGTCGACACAGAACATACAGCCAACCAAGTGAAGGTTGCCTCTGGAATCACTGGGCTGTATTCAGTACTGAAATGGAGCTGGGGGGAGAGGAGGGTCAGTGACTCCTTTGATGCTCCTCAGTCCTGGGGCTAGGAAAAGTATTTTATGATTTTGGAATTTAAAGTGTTACACGGAATATTGTTTGATCTGAATACTCCAATATGTTGTGAGGTATACAACTCATATAAATTGAAAAACACATAGGGAAAAAAGACTGTTAAAAGAACATTACCAAAGTTGCCAGTTCAAACACTGATTAGCTCAGAAATTCCCTCAGTCTTGGTTTTTGTGTCTTTTTCAAAAGGAAATTAAAAATAGGAACTTTGCCATATGGCATCATATTGATATTAACATGTCATCATCAATGGGCTGGGTCATTCTGATCTGCCATCCAGATCTCTGCTACCTGAGAAAACCAATAGCCATAGTAACTTTACCTAGTAAGTGTACCAATAATAAGTTTTCATGTTCCACATGGGCCAGCCAAAGAGGTGAGAGCAACGTAAGCATTGTGCCAATGAGTTTTGCAAATATTTCCTGACCTGCAGATAGTCCCTGAGGGGCAATCAGAGGGTCAGCAGGATGGAGGCACAGATCGTTGGGTCAGGGCCCCAGTTGGCAGAGCAGGGAATGTGGGATCCAGTTCCAGAGAAGGCAAGAGGGGAGAACCAAGAGACATAGTCCAAGATGTAAGCTGAGGTAAGGAGCCAGGGGTCAGAGAGCCAGTGCCAAGTTCCAGGGAGAATCTGAGATCAGGGTTGAGGAAGCCAAGCTGAGTCAGGATGCCAGGGAAACGAGAAGGAGCAGAGCTAGTGCCAAATTTCAGGGGAGATCCAAGATCAGGTTTTAGAAAGCCAAGCTGGGGTCAGAAGTCAGGAGAACCAGGGAGAGCTGTGAATACAAGGCTTGCTGGAACAGACTGAAGCTGTGTCAAAGTATGGCTGCAAACTGAGGCTGCAGGAGTGCTTATAAGCCGGAATCTACCAAACTTGAGGAGGTGGCCGGCTGATTTCTTGGGCAGATCCTGGGGCCAACTGCCATTTTTGTGGGTTGATTGCAGCACCCCCCAGGGTAAGTGGCACTTTCAACAGTCAATCCAACTGCAGAGAACTGGGGCACTTGCATTGGCCTAAGGATCAGGGGCAGATGTTGTAGCTCAAATGCTTGGCCCAGCCAGATGTGCTGGTTCAGAGGCTCTGACATCATCCTCCTCTTCTTTCTGGTTGGTGTCCCTCAAGGTTTTAGTCCTGGTCTCCTCCTTTTTGCTATGGCACTTATCCTTTTAGGAGCTGTGAACTACCGTCTTTATGGTAATGGGTTCTCTAATGCACCTGCACACTCACAAATTCTCTCCCTTCAAACAATCTGATCTCTAGCTTCTGATGGTTTTGGGTGTTTAGTCCCCATTTTAAACTTCCAGTCTTATTTTTTCCCTGTCTTTTCTCTTTCTTTTTCTTTACATCTATGAAAAGTTCCACTCTTTCTGGTGTCTCCTAGCATATAGCTTTTACCTTGCAGGTGTATTTTTTAAGTTCTTCTTTAAAGAAGAAGACCACTTTAATTCTCAGCATTTCTTTCTTTCAAATTCCCCTCTAGAATCTATCCTTTTTCACTGATAAAACCTTTGATTCTGTGTTAAGTATGTTCTCTTTTTTAACTCAATTTTTTCAATCTTTTAATCAACGGGTTTCTAAAAATGTATTACTATTTTAAGGGTGTTAAAATACTTGTAAAATGTGTTTAAAATACTTTGTAACTGTGGGGTTTTGTACAATTTTGGTCCAAGGGCCTTTGACTGTCCCCCAAGTTCAGTCTGTAAATAAAGTTTGCTGTCAGGGCCCCATGGCCAATTGGCATTGTGGGGAGGAGGGCTCACCATGGAAAAATGCAGATTTTTATGGGGGTTTTTTAATTGGACAATTTTGTTTTTTATCATGGGAAAACTAGGTTGCCTGTTGATTGTTTAAAGTTTCTAACCACACATTTGGAAAAAAGATACAAAGTAATTTTTCTTCTCACCTCACTCAGATTATAGTTGCTACTTCTGTTCTTGGAAGCAACAGATGTCCCCAACTCATGCTTCATTTCAATGGTTGGCAATAGAACTGAGTTTCCAGTATAAAGCACTTATACTTAGCTATCAATATTTACACTTCAAACCATTCATGATGTCTGTTTTTAAATGTATGTACATTTTTATTTCTCTGTTAACTTTGAGTTAAAAATACAATCCCCATTCCGTGGTGAACATTTTGTGTACAGTCTCTTGGGTTAATAAAGTATTTCAGTGACTGCAAATGTTGCAAGCAATGGGATAAATACATCTATTCTGCAAGAAAGGATCAATTCATGCATCTCTTAACAGTAATGGGCTAGACAAAAGTTTTCCTGTAATGAATTGTGCAGTCTCAAGAAAATCACTGCAGATAATTTTAAAGTTACATCTAGTAAAAATGTCTGGCAAAACTACTAGAAATGGCTCCTTAGTCCTTTTCTCTTCCATGATAGGAGCAGCACTTTGGATCTGTAGTGCTCTGGGATTTGATTTTTTAATGTCTCATTTATCCAAGCCAGTGAACAATGAATTCCAGATGGACTTTGTACACTCAAATTACATCTGCACACATTAAATCTTATCTTGGTAATTAGCCATGGATAGTCAGGTTTACACTACTCAAATTGCTTTGGATGCTACTCTGTATAAACTGCTTTGGATATACTTATGCATTTTGCTGAATCAGGTTCTAAGGGTGTAAATAGCAATAATTTTTCAAATGTCACTATCTTTGTAAAATTTATTATTGTTATTTATATTAGAGTAGCACCTGGATACCTTCTGTTAACAGATGCTATGTACTGTACAAATAAAGTACTGGATGGGTCTTGTCCCTTTAGGCTTACAAGCTAAAGAGAAAAAAATAGGGGGAAGAATACAAGAAGTGAGGATAGTGGTAGAATGGAAGCATCATATTAGTCCCTGATATTTAAGTTTTTGGGTGGTGTTGTGGCAGGTAGGGGACTAACCAAAGCAGAGATGTCTTATCTTCTTAGCAGCCAGGGGCCACACACCCTGTGGTCAGTACCAGTGGTGCTGCACCAGAGAGGACCATACCCACTCCCCCTAGGTGCTCCCCTGCTGCACCTGGCACATGAGGACTCCCTATTTCCTGTTATACTGGGCAACAAAACGCTCCTTAACTCCCACTATATTGGGCATGCAGTTATTCCCTAACTCCTGCTGCACTGGGCACATGGGTGCTTCCCTGCTCACCCCCACACTGAACCATGCCCAAAGGGGCAAGTGCCCCAGGCACATCTTTATCTTGTTGGGTGAAGCTCCTCTGCTGCTCCACACTGTGCTAGTGCCCCATATCATGGGCCTCCCTGGCACCACAAACTGTACCACACTGCTTTGCCCCGCCCCCTGGAGAAGGACAGAAAGCAGAAACCAGGAGGGGGAGCCCAGTGCCTCCAGCTAGAGCAATGCGGGGAGTCGCAGCTGGGTGGGAGCTGCAAATTAACCTCTCATAGGCTACCAGGTAGACAGCCCTGAGCGAAAGGAAGGAAATGGAAAAGGCAGGGAAGAGCCAGGAGGAGTAAAGGAAGAAGAATATTGGTAAACTGGTGGAGTAAATTGGAGGTGAAATGACTGTGAAGGGGTCAGGGGATATTGTTGTAAAGAGCCAACTGGAACAGTGGATCAGTAAAATTGTTTGCTATGGAAATTTACTTGACTGTCATCAGGACTGGGGTCTACAAGCATGAATGTAGAAATCTGAAAGGAAAGCGAAAGGTAAGTCACCTAAATCTCTAAATGAAAGCACAAAGATAAAATCCACAGATGGGAGAGAGGGGCAGTGTCGGCCCTGTGGGCATGTTCTGCCACCCTTAGTTACATTGAATAATGCTGTGTGGTTTGAAGAAGGGTATGAGACTTGTTTTATGTTCCAACTTCGACAAGCTGCAGCTCACTTCTTCCTCATCTCTGAAAAGTGTAGTTAAGATTATAGGTCACTATAATCCACAACATGATAATAGGGAGATTTGTTTTGTGTTGTGTTTTGCATTTTAATTGTCATTCATATACATTTTTAAAAACTGAAAACTAAATAACTAACTGCTCTCCTGATAATTACTAACTTTGTATAGGGAAAGGTATTAGCCAACTTCTGCAGTTCAATGAAAATGTGCACGTTAAGCACAACTAGTTATTTACATTGTTAAAGTGCAGTTTGTTTATGTAGAAAACCTGTTATATCATATTGCTCATTACTTACTGCTCATTACTTATCACTATTCCATTTCAGCAATAAAATAGCATTTGTTGATTTTAAAATTTGGAAAAAGGAAGAATATCCCTCATGGGCCTAATTACTGAGTGAAAAACACAAAGAAGATAATTGGAGCAAACAATATCTAGTTTTGTTACCGCTTAAGGTAACAAAGGAAGGAATATTAGATGACTACACATAACATGGATGTTGGGAGAAGCAAGAATCAGGAATAATCCCTGTGATTTCCAGAAAAAGTTAAAGAATCTAACCCAATATAGTTTGGAAGTGAAATATGTTGAAGTATCCTGGACTTGCATACTATGTGTTCACCTTAATTACAGCTAAGGAAGTGCAGTTCCTCACAATATTGGGCCTACAATATACCTGAAGATACAACCCTTGCTGTTGCCTGAGGATTTCTTCAAATACTGCATTGAGCTCAGTACCTTGATACCTGGAATTTAGTTATGGTAATTAGTAGAGACAGAGTCTTGAGGGCAGCAAGGTAAAAGCAAATCACATGCTGGTAATAATTATTTTTCCTTCTATACCTTAGTCCTACTTAGAGCAAAAGGAGAGAACGAATGTAGTGTAATTAATCTTTCAGAAGGAAAATCTGGTCACAGCTATATCATACCAGGCCACTAATGTTAAAATATAAATATACATTGTCAAATTATTCTTATTCTGCCTTTCTGATATGTTATAGACTCAGCAGAATTGTAAATGATATGGCCTTTCTGAAGGGAGGATTACAGAGCTTATCAAAACTCTGATAAAGGAATGTGCAGCTAAAAATGCTTAATAAACCAATGTTGGGAGACAGAGATTGCCAAGAAAGGGACTTATTTTGGGGCTGAATATGAATGTGTTGATTGTGATTAGATAACACTTACCTTTTGGTAATTTTCATTCTTGGACTCTTTAATTGAAGTATGTACCTAAGGTCCCCTCTCATTCTACAGGTTTATTTCACAAGAATGAGGGTTCCGATATAGATGAGAATTAGTATGATCTGGTGACTGAACACTGGAATGGCAGCCAGGAGTCTGACATTCTAATCCAGGCTCCATTTTATTTGGCACATGACTGACGCCAAATCAGCCAATGTTGTAACTGACAAGTCAAGTATAAGTTGTACCCATTTGACATTAATACTGCAATTGCATTCATGCTTATTTGGTTGATATTTTGTGAGGACCAGTTTTGTTGCCCAGGGTGCATAGGAATAACTCGCACTGAAATCTGCATTATTTACATTGCCGATGTGAGGGACAGAATGTAGTGGGATAGAATGGCATGTTTGGAGCACTGGGGGTGATGTAACAATCTACTTTAGAATAAAGAGAAGGTTTGTTTGTTCCTACTTTCTGTGACATGCTTTCCTGGGTACAGGTTTGGCCTTTCACTTCCACGGAGGTAAAATTCACTCTTATCCCTGGTTTACAGTGGGCTTATCTACACATGCATTAATGTGCCTTTTCTAATGCATGTTGAATTGAGTACTGCCAATGTGAGGTACTAAATTAATGTGCATTAGGCTGTGCTACTACACAGTAGTGCATTTGCACTTTTTTAGTGATATTTAATGCGCTGTAAACGATTTTACAGTACATTAGCATAATGTCACAGTTTTTTATGTGATGCTTTAATGAGCAGTAAGATAGTCTACTACACATTTAAAGCACACATGTAGACATGCCCAGTGAGATTTTTCTTCTACCAGCAGATCTACGTTGGTGGAGCTGCAGAGGTGAAAATCTTGCTAGAAGGCTAGTTGAGTTTGGTTTTCTCTCTCTCCCTCCAGCTGAAGTTCTGATTCAGCAACATCAGCTTCAAACCTGGATGGATTATCTGATTCCCACCCAGAACCTGCCAGATGCCTGCCATGTCCACAGCTAATGCTAGTACCCACCTGGTGCTGCTTCTGGCAGAGAGGGTGGCAGGTGGTGTAAGCTGCAGAAGGGGCTGGGATATGCCTGGCATAACAGTAGCTGGAGCCACTGGCTCCCCGTGGGCCTGATCCCTTGACTTTCTGGCCCCCTGTCAGTGGGATGGATACAGTCAGTTGGTGGGCTGAATTTTACACCTCCCCATCCAGAGTAGTTGCACTAAACCAGTGTCAATGTGGTTTGCGTGGGGATAACTTAACCTGAAGGCTGGCACATTTCCTTCTGTTGGATCACTTTCCTTTTCAGTGAAGCTTAGACCTTCTCTAATCTGCAACCTAACCCAAAATGGAGGAAAGACACACTGATGAAAATAGGAAGGCACCTTTACAAATTGGTCTCTGGTTTTTGTTTTTTGGTATTATTTCCTAAAGCAATTGACCAAAGTTGAGTGATTTCAGAGTAATTAATAGCTGTCAGGCCTTTCTAAAATGAAAGGAAAGTAAATGGATCATCAGAGCATACCCATAGGTACAAAAAAAATCAGAATTTCTTCTTTGCTGTAGTTGATTTTGCATCCAGAAAACAAAATACTACAATGATTGATTATAGATATAATGCAGAGGAGAGAAACATCTGGCTCCAAACAAAATAACAAAAACTCCTCAGCATATGGTACTGATTTGCACTCATGCCTCCGTAATTTCACCCATTTAAAATAATTAATTTGACCTGCACTTTGTGCGATCATTTAGATCCACTTTACAATGGTGTCAAGAGCTGCTATTCAGATTAGGCATTACTTTATGCCCACTTTGCTATGGTATGTAGGTGACTATCCAAAATGTGAGGCAGCAGTGAATCAGGCCCTGAGCACCGCTGACAACTACTTGACATCCTCTTATTGTTTACTGGAAGAAGTAACAGATGTGTATCCAGGATTTATCTCCATCCACCACAAACTGATAAATATTGTAGGGTATTTCTATCTAAAGAGAGAAGCTACATACTTCCAGGATGAATGTCTTTACTTTGGTTCCTTCTTTTAAGTAAAAGCCTTGGTGCAAAAGCACAATGAATGTTTCCTATCTCTGTTTCTTGTGTACTTCCTATCTCTATCACTGTCATCATGTATGCATATTTTACAGATCTGTCTGAGAAGTAAGGTTTCTGAGTTGCAGGAAACTAGCCCAAGATACAATAGCCTAGGTGGAGTGCCATGCTAATATGATGTACAGCCTTTGGTACACAAGGTCAGTTAGAGCTAGCTTGGGGTATCTCAGGGGCTAGGGACAGACATTCAAAAAGCCTGAGCCTGAATTGATTCAATCTTTGCAGGTTAGTCTAACTTGCAAAGCTTGAGTTGATTTGAGGTGGATAGACATTTCCTTTTCATTCTGAAAATACAGACACATAACTTGCAGTGGCTCAGGCTAGAAGCCAGGGGGCGTTAGAGCAGCCCCCTGTTCCCTTTGACAATGCTGAATTGAGGGTGGGTGTGGCCAAGCCCCCACAGGATGCTCTGATTAGGGAGGGGCATAAACCCCTCACCCTGCCTGCACTGTCCCTGGCTTTTCCCTGCTCTCTGCTCAAGGGGCAGGGAGTGTTGCCAGACCCTGCATCTATTGATGCTAGTGAGCTTTTCAATCTCCCTCTCGCTGCTTCTTCAGATGTCTACAAACTAGGTCATTTCTAACACCTTTCTGCGTCCCCTTTTGAAGACTGACAGATTGCAGACAGCAGGTTGCTTGTCAGAACAAAGTTTATCAGCCCATTAAGCCCTACAAAAGAAAACACCTCTCTCATTAGTTTCACGCTCTTATCTGCAGGGTGCATTTGCATTTTCAAGCCACTAGCTGTCTGCCCTTTGTTACAGTGAAATTGGAGACCCATACAGACAGGTCTCAGCAGTAGATAGCGGGGGTCCCTGCACTAGGGTCCCTGCGGTGGGAGAGGGCTGGGGCGGGGGATCCCTGCTTGAGCAACCAGGGGAGTGGGAGAGCCGCAAAGCATCTGGGATGGTGGGGGACTCTGATTTAACTTAAACCAGGAAGGGGTCTGGAACAGACATTGTATAAACCAGTTTGACCCAAATCAGTTAAGTCTGATACTATATTCAGCCAGGTTTATCTTAAACCAGTTTCAGCCATTTTGAAACTGGTTTATGTGCACTGAATTTATATTCTGTTACAGGTTTAAACCAGTTTCTGACCACTTAAACTGGTTTATGTGTAACCTCTGCCCCTAACCTGTTTGGCACTGCCGTGTGTGGTATAGATATATCCTGATTCCCCTCAGTGCGAGTCTGGCACACTAACCGTTTCTCAACTCTAATCAGTTCTGGTTAGGAGTAAACAAAATGCTAGGTATATTGACTCCTGGAACAAGCAAGTACAAACAGACCAAACCTATTTGGGTGCCAGCATTTAAACAAGGAGGTAGGGTCCAATCACCATGATCCAAGTAAGCAGACCTGACCATTAAGATACCACCAAAATAGTTCATAATGCAGATGTAACCACACAAATATTTCTGTTGTTGTGAGTTAAAATTACTACATATTCCATCAAGAGCAAAAATACCACATTAATTTGACAGTTACTTTGTACCAAGAAATTGTATCAAAGGGACACAACTTGTTTTATGTTGCTATTTAGCTTATTTTGAAGTAACCATCTCCAGTTTCATGGCTGATAGCAGCAGATGTCAATTTCAAAAGGATATCCATTTCACTGAGTACTTGTGGGCAATTTTCATTATGCCTCACTGAGACAGCTGTACCAGGCAGGCTGTTCTAGAGCTGTAGTCCCTGGGACCCCTCCCAGGACTTTTAGCCTTTGATTTTGGTCTCTGAAAGCCCTTGCTCAAGCCATGGATTTCTAGGCTTCCAGCTAGAGAAGTGGAAGTCAAATTTCAGTTGGAGCTATGGCTTTTAGGTCTACAGTGCCCTGGAATCCAGGGTCCTCTGTCCTAAGGTACACCTGGCAGGTCTAGCCCCAAGCCACAGACTCTGGAGAACCCATGTTCTTAGCTCTGGGGTGGTCCACCAGGAATTCAAAACTGGTTTCATGAAGTAATGGAGGTTAAGTACCTTAGAGCCCTCGGGATCTAGGCTAAGGGTACACAAGTGTGGAAGCTACTCTGCTGTAATTATAGTGTGTCAGAACAGACTCAATTAACTGAGTCTGCTGGAGTGTGGTAATTACTGTGCTCCAGCCAGCCTCCACGTCTAGTGTATCAGCATCCCCATGTTTCAAAATGGCAGCAGCGTGCTTTAACTAAAGCTCGTTGAGCTACGCAGGGACTCTGATACACAAGATGCTGTGGCACTTTAATTAGAGTGGCTCTCTGAGCATGTGTTAGAGCACCGCTCACTCCCGCCTCACCCTCTGAGCATGTGTAAAAGTACCTTAAGTGACTACCCAAGGTCACAAAGGACATCTGTTTAACTTGGGTAACAAGAGTAGTGAAGATGCAGGACAAGAGGCTGGAACGCAGGCTATACAAGGCTGCCAAGAATCCTGTGTGACTTCCTTGGGTTTTTAGCGTATTGCCATGACACTGCATCCTAACAGCTGTTGTTATCTGTGCTAGCTTGGATAAATCCAGTGTGGGCATGCCTACCTATGCTGCCTTTGCACCTCCAGTTACAGTGTAGACATTAGGGCTGTGCAAAGCTTCAGTCCCTGATTTGATTCAGCAGAGATTCAGCCTGATTCAGTGGCCAAATCTCCAAATCAAATCAGAGGACCCTTTAATCTCTCCGAATCGAATTGGAACCCTCCAAATCAATTTGGGGAGATTTGGACATAAACACAGCTTTAAATGTTTTTTCTACATACCTCAAAGTAGCAGGGGCTCATGAATGCTGTGATGCTGGGGTACATGGAGTGTCCCACAGAAGCATGGGTGGTTCCCCAGCATGCTTGGCAGCAGACCCAGAAGTGGACCAGAACCACTTCTGGTCCACTTCCGGGTCCACCAGGGAACGTGTGGGGTGGGGGTGGTAACAGGTGCCTCCTGGGTCTGGGGGAGCACCTAGGGTTCCCCTGTGGCCGATAGCTGAGCCGAGGGGTGCCGGTGGAACCCCTCTGTATGCTCCCTGGCAGACCTGGAAGTAGAGCAGAAGTACTTCCAGTCCACTTCCTGGCTCCATGCACCCCAGCATCACAGCAATCACGAGCCACTCCCGCTACCTCAAGTTATGTAGAAAAAACTTTTAAAGCTGTGTCTAAGTCCGAATGGCTGATTCTCTGAATCAGCATTGAATCTTCAGGTTCGGATTTGGCCAAATTGAATCTGGGACAGTGATCTGAATCAACTAATCGAACCACTGTCCCTGATTCAGGTTGAATCCAAATCTGAATCGAACAGGGCCTGCTATGCGTATCCCTAGTAGACATACCCTGTGACTAAACTGAACACAAAGTGGCTATTGCTATAGCAATAAATATATAGCTTGCTTGCATTTAAAGGTTTAGCACATGAAAACAAAATATCATCTCCTTTCTGTGACAATACCCATTTTTAGTGCATCCTGAAGGGAAAGGGGGAATTAATGGGTGAAAGACTATCCTTATGCAAAATCATACATATCCATTAGTTTTATATGCATCATTTGCAAAGTGTAGGTATCAGTGCTGAAAGCATCTACTACTGTTTGGAGCATAGTTAGAGGTGAGGGCTCTATACATTATTATTCTTTATTTGTTTAGCACCAATAGTATCCTCAGCACTATGCAGAATATGGAAGGAGATACAGCCCTCTTTCCAAGCAGTTCATAATCTAAATATGTTTGTACAATGACATTTGGTAAGATACAATCAGCTTTCACCTTCTGCTTTATGCATCAGTCTCTTGCTACATAAATTGATCTTGTAGCTTGGATAGTGATGAGTTCTGATGAGCATTTGACTAGTGCCAAAGCCAGCATTGCCCCTAGAGGTTTTGTAGCACTTTTCAAGTACTGCAGCTTTTTATCTTGAATTACTTGACCTAAAATATATGCATTCAGACTTGTTCTGGCTTTTGAGGAGGAGATCAATATATTCCTCAAAAATGTCTTGGCCATTTTCTTGAAAAGGCACTTTATGAAGAGTCATTATTAGCCAGAAAACAACCTATTTTTTCCTAAATATAGGCACTCATATTTATTTCTCCCTGTTCTGGTATGAAATGCAGCATAGGGTATAAATACTGCTACATAACAAACAATTTATTTTTATTAACTAATTTGACTTTAAGATTTTTAATTCCTTACCGCTTGTTACAGAATGATGTTCAACTGACAAATATTGTATTTTTATTAATGCTCTCTAGTCACTGAGAACACAAAATATTATCTACCAAGGTTTTCATGAAGAGCAGTAACATAACCAGGGGGTGTGACTGAGACACTAGCATTGGGCATTGATTTTGAGGGGTATAAGAGTGGCAGGGACTGCTGTCTACTGTCCAGAGCACGACAAATTGTGTATTATAACAACTGTGATCCCTGAGCATTTATACACATACTTTTTTATGCGTGCCGGAGATCTGTCGCTTCAGGGCAGACTCAGTTAATTGAGTCAGCTCCGTGTGCAGTTGTACAAGTAGCAAAAGGCATGCCAGTGCACAGAAAATGGTAGCAGTGCACTTTTGAACTGAAGCACCTCTGATTTGTTTTGTTCAAAAGTGCGCCGTCACCATTTTCTCAGCACTGATGTGCATTTCACCACTTATTCAACTGCACGTGGAGCCTTGCATGTGTAAAAATGCACCCTTTAATCAAGAGGGAAATTTGTTCTCAGCTATCAATTGTGTGAATTTAAATCTATTTGTGTATATTAGTCTATATGTTATCATGCCATGCTATGGTGACAGAACAACAGAGAACATTTGAACTCCTGTTTTTAAGAAGAATTGCTTCTGGTCCACTTCTGGGTCCACTGCTGTGTGTGCTGGGAAACCCCCCACGCTCCTGTGGGACGCTCCATCTGTCCCAGCATCTTGGCATTCACAAGCTGCCAGGTACCTTGAGGGATGTAGAAAAAACATTTAAAGCTGTGTCTATGCCTGAATCATCAAATCTCTCCAAATACCTCCGAATTGATTTGGAGGGTTCTGATTTGATTCAGAGAGATTAAAGGGTCTCCTGATTCAATTTGGATTCAGAGATTCAGCCGCATCGGGTTGATTCTCTGCCGAATTGAATCGGTGACCAAAGCTTCACACAGCCCTAATGGGCAGATATAGTGCTGCATACTCTACCTTCTGCCAGACATGGAATATATGCACCACTTAAACTAATTTAAAAATATTAGGATACTGATAAGAAGGAATACAGCCTTGAAACCATTAGTAGGTTGTTAGTGGTAACCATTAGCCAATAAAAGTCCTCTTCTGCAAAAGTCCACATAGAAGTAAGAAGCACTGGTTTCTTACAGCATCCTAAATCAGTTCATTTCTCTCGCAAGCCCCTTTGATTCTTATGTATTTCAATAGGATTTGGAAGTGCTTAACAAAACCCAGATCTGGTTGGAACTACTTTAGGGTCTTTTCTTTCTTCCCCACAATACATCCATTACCATTTGAAAACTTTTATGGAGATGGCTATATAGAAAAAGGAGAAACTAGTACATCCCATGTTCACTGCTTCTTGTGTGGGGAGGAATTTTGTACTTCAGACTGCATCTTGTGAACTGAACACCTGGCTGTGCTTATAAAACTGTCTTTTCCATATGCACCACAGAAAGATACCTTTGTATAAAGCAATAGCATCAATGGAAGAACAAGACTTCTTTTTGCTATTCAACTGCAGCGACAGTCTTCAAAGCAAGAGAGACTTTTAATTTGCTCTTCTTCCACATTTGAAATGGAAAGATTTGGATAAAAGCTCCAGATATTTTTGAAAAAACTGTTGCAAGCTATTTGATAATGGTTGGTCATTGGTTCATAAGATCATTGAACATATATTCTCCCATGTTAGAGATGAACCCAAGCTGAAAAGCTGTATCTGGAACCACACTTCTTGAAAATATGGGGCTTTTTGAATATGCTGTTTTCATCTTGGACTATTCATTATACACTGGGCTCTTAAAACATTAAAAAATGATTTTGAAATCACAATTCTGGTCTAAGATGCCATCTATACATCCATGAAATCTGTAGGAGGTTAATTAGGAAACAGAAATGAGTTCTACTGTGTACTTTTGATTTAAAAATTAAATGACATGCCATCATGTATAAGTTTACAAATTTAAAACCTCCAGCCAAATAAAACAGCTTCTGAGATTTCTTCTCCATTCATCCATTTAATTTTGTATCCATTGCAGTGCTAATTTTCCATTTCAGGTTTTTTTTCTGTGGAGCCTTATTAAACTTAGAAAATGTCCAGCCTTCACTGAAGACTAGATTTAATTTACTGTAATAGTTCATTCAAAGGTTTCTTTGCTTCCAGTGTTACCACTACATCATTCATGTGCATTCAGAAGTGAGAAGATAATTTTTAGAATTACTTACAAAGATATTTAAAATTTAGCCTGAAGATGGAGGAGTTAACGAGTTCATAAGTTAAGCTTGCATAACTCTCCAAGAGTATTATCTCAGTGGTTAGTTCACTTGTCAGGCTGATTAAGCGTCATAATGGTTATGTGTAATCAGCAGACTGAAGGCATAGTAATCAAAGTGCCTGTCTTGGATACAAAAGAACTTTTATATCTAATTAAATAATTTTACTCTAACATACAGTTTGTGCAAGCACCTCAACATAAGCTTCTTATCATAAGGACTTTTCATCTTCAGGAGACAGACCAGATTCTGATCACAGTAAAAGTATAGTGACTGCATTGACTTCAAGTTCTACCATAATCAGAGGTGCCAAGTACCTGGAGGCCTCAGGGCCCTGGCCTCCTTGGGAAGAGGGCTATCATCTGATATGCATAAAACTTTCCACATGTCCATCATCTTAGCCCCTCCCCACCCCACTGAAAAGTCATCACCTATGACTATAATCACATTAGCATGCAGGAGTTGAGCCCTACATACCTTTTTATTTTATTCATTAGAACTCTATTGTCATATTGAATGTAATAGTTTGAATGCTTGTAATAAATACCCATTAGCCAGTTTAGAAAAAAAAGGCAAGGTTCATCTTTTTATCTAGGGTCATTGCTTGTTTCTGCCTACATGGTAAATGTCTTGATTCTGAATTTTATCTTTAGAGGCCTTGCAGTGAACGTGCTTGTCGTGGGGCACTGAAGTGCCCTGCTCCTAGAAAGAGTTACAGGTGCCGGTTGCCAGGGTAACCGCAGGTTGGTCAGCTGACCAGAAGTGGGCAGGGCCTGGCCTATATAAACAAGCCAGGCTGAGGCCAGAGGCAGTTCCCTTCTGACAGTTGAGGAAGTCAGAGCTTTGGTGGGGTGAGCAGAGCAGAGAAGCCCGATGGCCTGAACAGCTTCTGTGTGAGGAGACGGGGTGGAGGAAGCCCTGGTAGGGACTTGGGAGGATAAACTACCTGATGGCTTAGAGTTTGTTTTAGCCAGGAGGCTTAGCCTTGAGTTGGAGCAGATTGGCTCACGTTATTGCATTCTGTTGCTTGTTGTTAAACCGGAGGACCGGGTGAGGCTAATAGGGGTTGGAGGAGGCCTCAGTGGGGCTCCACAGTGGTGTGGGGACCCTGGTGCCAGAGAAGGCACAGCATTGAGGGGGCATTGACCCCAGCCGTCGAAGGGGCACAGTGGATTGAGGGCCAGGTAAGGCCAAGGCTGCCTGAGCCTACAGGATTTGTAGATCCGTGGAGGGGACTTAGGGGCAGGCATGGCTACGGCCACCTGGGCTCCAAGTGTGGAGATAGGCCCCAATGTGGGTGGAGCCCCAGGGAGGGCGTGTGCCTACAGACAGGGAGCCCCAGGGAGGGTGCACATGCCTAAGACTTAATTGTGAGGTTAGACCCCAGTGCAGACAGGGTCGGGAGAGAAGGCCTGGGACCATCTGCGGGTAGCATGGGTGACTGTAAAGAAGGAGAGGCCAGAGGGCCTGCATCCTCACAGGTGCGATCTGAGAAATTGACTAGACAAAATCCGGGACATCTGCGAGGCTTGGGGCATGGTATCAGGGGTGGTAGGAGCCACGCATAGCCATTAAGGCGTGAGGGCACCGAGTCACCTTAGACAGGGCACAGACTGGAGTACATCAGAAGTACCGTATCAAGGAGAGCAAAGGCAGCCTCCCTTAATACTCTTAACATCAAAGATGTGGCGGGCCAAAAGGAGGGTGCATTGACACCAACTTGGCATGGTAGGGGGGGCGCTAGGAGAGATCACAGCCCGTGACAATGCTGAATGTCTTGGGTTTTGCATTTTATCTCTAGAGGCCTTTAACAAAGTTAACCTAAAAGCGACCTTTAGGTAAGCATTCCGAGAGATCGAAACCTTTTTGGAAGCATTTGGCAAGAGATCACAGCGGTGATGCGGAAAATTTCCCAAAGACGACCCAGGAAAGGAATCAGTTGGATAAGAGATCTGAGCCCAAATTTGGGAGTAGTGGCAGGTTTGGGTAGGAGGGGCCCAAGACAGCAACTCGCCCAATAAAAACTGTAACCTACAGTCCCAATTTGGAGGTAACCTCACTTGCAGAACACAGAAGGAAGAATTGCAAGTGTAGGCTGGATCAGACTGATCACCTGAACCACTCTTTCCGTGAACAAGAACTCCTGTTCACGCTGAAGCTGCGAAGCACCTGAGTGGGACCAAAGGAAGGGGACTTGTTCCTATCACTGCTCAGGATAGGAACCCTATCCTGACCAACTCTAAAACCATAATTAAAGAATTAAAGTATATCTAGGGATTTGGTTTCTAGGAATTCTAGGATTGTAAGTATACCATGAGAAATAATCTTTACTTGTAATTGTAGTTGTTTTTATAATACTAATTCTTATAGCATTGTTTGGGAAGGATTTCTTAAAGCTAAGCAGTGTTATATGTGTAGCAAGGAATTTTTAAATAAAATTGTGTTGTATGACTTAAGTGTAAAATCACTATGAAATCGTACAATCAACCAAATACTCCCCCAGTCAGGTGCATCAAATGAATCAGTAAATTGTGTGGGATCTTTCTCTATTCCATAACCCACTAGAGACATCTGTGATGTTAGAAGTTGTATGCCTTTATACAATCTTGGCTATAGCTGAGCATATCTGATTTAACATTGTGCTCCAGGAGTTTGTTGTTCACCCAATGTATTCAGAAATTACCGCCTTTTGACATGTCCTAGGTAACTTTTTTTACATTGAGTCAAAAACAGTGAGACTATGAATGAAATTTATTTCCAAGGAACAGCTAAACTTTTTTTTTCAGCAGTTTAGGAAACATTTCTAGTCTTGGCTTTTTGAGGAAAAGTGATGGCAAGTACTACAGGTTTGAATACCACCAGGGGAATCCTGCATCCACAAGGCAACTTGATGATTTCATGAGCTCCCTTTATATTGAGCTGCTTTAAATACATATGGAGAGGGGCTTGGCTTTTTGTGTGCAGCTGTACAATGGCAGGGAGAAGTCTCTTTCCCTATCTCTACACCTGCACAAAAGACCACCAGAATCCTAGTGCTTATATCACAGCTAGAGCCCTCCAGCATGTCTGCTTCGCTTCTGAAAAGGAAGTGGAGGAGCTACTCCTTAGTGTGCTCAGTTCAGCCTTGACTGAGCTTTCTGTCTGCTTCCAGCCACTGACCAGTGTGGTGAGCTTTTGCATGCTTTTCCCAGACCAGCTGTGCTTACCAAAGCCACAAGACAGAGCTTAACATTGTGCAGCAGGCCATTAATTTTGATCTTTACTGTCTTTGTCAAGGTGGAAAGTGGTGTTTTTAAAACAAAAGGTCTACTACAGACATCTCAGCTTTTAAGAACTTTCAGCCAAAGGGAGTTCAACCTGCTTTTTTCATAAGGAGCAGTTATTCCCTCTCCTCTTTCCCTTGCCATTGTTAGAAATAGAATATTGTTTGAAATGCGCAGCTTGCATCTTGCACCTGATAAGAAAGAAATACTGCCAAGGACTTTTTCTTTCCCAGCCTTGCTACAGCCTTTCTTATGCTAATTGCAGTTTCTCCCCGTCACCTGCCTTAAGCCTTTATCATGCGGATTGCAGGAGCCAAAATTCAATTATCTGTGTCCTTGAAAAGGGGGGGGGAAGTAAACTTTTGGTGACCTATTGTAGTTTCTGAGCATGCTTAATTAGCTGATGCATATTTACTTCTCCGCCCTGCATACTTAAGTAGTTAATTATACTATACATGCGATGTATGTAGTGATGTAACTTACATGTATGTTTGTATGAAACGGAAGTAAGCTGTAAGAGTTCCTGTTTCTGCACACGTGCCCAGGAGAGAGAAGATAAATTTCACTTGCGAATACCAATACGGGGTCAGAGTAATCTGAGTACCTGACTCTGCTCTGACCTTTGTTTGCAAACAAATGCAACCTTTGTGCCGTTTAATGTATGTGTGTCTGTGATTTTTTTGCGGGCCTCCAGAGAAACAAACTGCTTTATGCATCACCATCCCCCCTTCTTTTAATTGCTGCCGAAGTAGTATGTCTGGTGCTCTGGAATTCCTCCATCCCTTCTTTAGTCATTTGGGCAATATGCTTAATCAATGTTTGCTGATGTTTATGGTCTAACGCTTTCTGACAGCAGGTGCAGAAAAAGTAAATCCTCATCTGCATGTAACCTGGGCCAGTATGCTAGGCCAGGTGATGCACCAGATGTTGGGGTTCTCAGGGTGCCAGTAGCCCTGGGAGCCCCATCAGGCAGATCTGCTGAGAGGTGTCCCTCACCCTCACCACCCAGGAATTCACTCCAAACCCAATGAATGCCTTGTTTCTTTATTATATACAATCAATCTATATACAGAAAAGAAATAACCAGAAGAAAAAATATAATAACAGTAGTTGATAATAAAAACCAACAATTCGGATGGAATTATCCACCTACGGTTCCAGCTGTAAATTTCAACACACTGCATGGTCCTGCTTGTGTTAAACAACCTCAATTACATTCACCTGGTTATAACCCTTTAAACAGTTTCCCCCCCATAACCCAACTGATTCTCCTTTGATCACAATACACCTCCTATACAATAAATAGTAACACAGCTATAACTGTGATCAGCCACTAGACAGTAGAAGTGAGGCTTCTGCTGCTCCAGAAAAAATGTACTCCTTTGATCCTTCCTGGCATTACAAGGAAACAAGTTTCCAGGCAGCTGCTGCAGGCAACAGGCTTCCCTTTGTTTCCTTCTGGAAATACACCTTCTACAAACACTAGGGATTTGGTGTCCCCTCACACACCTATGCAGGGTTGTGTCCTCTCAGCCCATGTGCTCTTCACAGCCCAGACAGGGGCTTCCCTCTGCAGGTCTCTGACTGCAGCTCAAGCCTTCCCAGCTCAGCAAGCCTACCAGCTTTGCTCACCAACCACTCCCCACTCTTTCCCTGGCACCTGTGTCCCTGGTTGCACAGTTCTGAACCCAGTGGGGCATCAGCTTCTCCTGGGGTGACAGAGGCTCTCTCCCACCCTAATGTTTGCTCCCTGAGCAAGTTTCAGCTTTTTTCCTTGGCTACAGTGGGGCTGAGTCTCTACCCCCTCTCACCGGGCTGAAGTTGACTCCTCTCCCACTTCTCTTCTTTTCCCTCCCTTAGCTTTTAATGGCTCGATAGCAGCCAATCAGAGCCCTTGGTTTGCAATGGGGGCTCTGGTCACAGTTCAAACATTTCAATAAAAAGCACGCGCTGTGCATTGCATACCCTCCTGTCTGGGAAAGATATCGCACTCTCTGCAAACTTTTTCCCATCCTTTTCTTGCAGCTCACCCACTAAGTCTGCAGCCAGGTGAGCCTTGCAGCTGTTACAAGTATAAAAATCCTCCTTTAAACTGTAGCAGTATGCTGTCTTGGTGTTATTTTAGATAATGAGTCTTTTTTTCAGGGCATCTTTTGTGACATCTCACCTTCCCCAGTCCCATCCCTCCCCCCATACCTGGCTATATGTTCAGGCATGGCTGATGTACTCAAACTAGTGGGGTGATGGAGCGTCCCAGGGGAGCGAGGTGGGAGGGGTGGGTTGCAGCCAGCTGGGAGCAGGGTTGGGTTTGCAGCCAGCTGAACACTCTGGCCGGTAGTGGGGAGACTGCAAACCACCCCCCTCCTCCCCCCCACTCCTGGCTGGCTGCAAACCCTGCCCCCCTGCTGCTGGCCGGCTGCAAAACCACCCCTCCTCCCCCACCCCTACTGCTCCCATGGGTGCTTCACCACCACACCAGTCTGAGTTTACCAGCCACCTGTATATGTTACTGATGCTCTGGGGAGTTATGGGTTTGCTTGCAGTCCCATGCAAGGTGCCACTTCTAGTATACTTATTTGTTCTCTTTGCTGATGGAATATTTTTGCATTCTGTGTTGATACTCTGCTGTTTGAATCTGACTTCATCCCAGTAATTTAAGAGCTGTTTGCATTACATCTTTCTTTGTCCTGCTAAACAAAACTGGCAGTTGCTAGCTTTGAGCTATTCTTGCTTGCACATTTTGGACAAATGAACACAGTAACTCTGACTCTAAAGAATACACTTCCTCATGGCAGATGACTATTTGGCTTCCCAATATCCATTAAAGTTAATGGGAAGGATATGGGTAATTCTCCACATAACATGCTTAAAAATGTTCTCTCTGTGATTTTGGACAAGCCATGTCCCTTCTTTGTGCCTTTGTTGCCCCTCCTGCCTTTTTGTTTCTGTTTTCTGCTTAGACTCTATGATCTTCTATTGTTGGACTATATGCTTATATTGTGTCGTCCCAGTCTCAGGTGGGGTTTCTACAAGTCACAGTAGTACAAATTATTTATATTACTATAAGCAAAAGGATGTATTATCATCCTTATTTATATTACTATAAGCAAAAGGAAGTATTATCATCCTTTCAGAAACTAGTGACTGGATTTTTTCCATTCCCCATCACTGAACCCAAGATCCAGTGAAAAATCCAGTCACTAGCTTCTGAAAATGGGGCATTCCATGCATTTGTTTGATTGGCTACTACTGAAAGTCAGCAGTGGGTTTCTAATGTGCAGCCAGTTTCCTACTGAATAATAGCAAAGGACTTAAGTATTATTGGTTAATTCTATTTAAAGTTATAATTGATAGTACAACTAGATAGAATAAAAGGATAATTCATCCTTCTGCTTATAGTAATATAAATAATTTGTACTACTGTTGCTTGTACTACTGTTGCTAAGACTGGAACCACACAATATAAACATGTAGTCCCTCAATAAAAGATCTTAAAGTATAAGCAGAAGAGGGAAACAAAAAGGCAGGAGGGGAAACAAAGGCACAAAGAAGGGATATGGCTTGCCCAAAGTCACATAGAGGATCATTGGCTTAACTAGAAATAAAAATGCTTGACTCCCAACTAAGTACCCTACCTAGTGGACAGTGGTGTTGCTTAAAATTTCATTTAATTTTCTTAAACATCCTGTTGGCCCACTACAAGAAAAGTGAAGGATAGCAAAATCCAAGGAGATTCAAGGAAACCTCTAAAAGGAAAACTGCATAGGAACATGCTCACAGAATTAATAAGCAGAGTAACGTGATACTGTATCTGATGACATATGGGAAAAATGACTACATACCATAGGAAAGCTCCAGAGAATCAACTACTAAATGGAAAATTTTCAAAACTGAATGGAGTGTGAACATACAAAAGCCACTCTTTATTTACTGGTTTTGAATGCAAGCCTTCTGTCTTCAGTTTGGAAAATCTGCCTAGAGATCAAATAAAACAGCTAAGGAAGAGCTAAGCAAAAAATTAGATCAGCTGAACCACTGATTCAAAGACAAAAATGTGAAGCTCAGCAAATAATTAAATTGAGCCATGTGAGGATAATCTTAAAGCAAGATGCAGCTGAGCCAATAGAAACTTGAACTCAATTGTACCCATACAACAAAGGCAAGATGCAATGCAGTGGGGAAAAGCTTTGGGAGCAAATATGCTAGAAATATACTATATATTACAGTATGAACTAACTTGTATGTCAGTGAAATATGAGATGCTTGCTCCACTAGGATTATTAGAAAAGCTTTTGGGTAAAAATCAACTTCTGGATAGAGCAGATGTCTTAACATTACTTTGTAACTCTGAACACTCCTAAAAACAGGAGTTACCAGAGTAGAACCTTTCCTAGTTCTGTTCTATTTTGGAACTTGCTGGATGCATCTACACATTCATTATTGTGCAGTAGTTACTGCACATTTAGTTATTTCTTCCTTAATGAAGTACTAACTAAATGCACAGTTACTACAGCCATTGAGCAGTAGCACCAGTGCACGATTTTTTTGTGATAGTTACTGCACAGTAGCCTAATATAACACTATGCAGTAGCTTATTAGCACGCTTTGACTGGCACGCTACTGGGCAGTGTTATTAGGCTACTATGCAGTAACCGTCTTGTGTAGATACACCCACTGTGTCTTACAGATAGTGGTAGCTGGAAGATTTCTATGAGAAATGCAGGAGTGCATCTTAACTATGGTCAGTGACTAGAATACCATTTAGCTGTCCCTACATATTCTCTGCTGGAAGAAAATTGTGAATAAATTCTGGAAACAGAGTAACAGCAATGTTGTGGTAAGCTAAGTAAATTTGTCCAAACTCCTGTTAAAGACTCTTGGGAGGAAAGAAGAAAATAAGTTTGCCAAGCTGGCTGGAGCAAAGACATTAAGTGTCAAGTGTCCTTTAAATAACATTTGTTTGTAAACTTTTGGGCAAAAACACCCTTCCTCAGGCATAGGGAGACTCTGCTGGTGTTTTGTGTTCTCCTTGCCTGCCTTAGACCAACACAGCTATAACCAACACCCTTTTAAATGACAGAGCATTTTTAATAGTAATCAAAAGTGGTAGTAGATCGTGGGGGGCGCAATAAGGGCAACCACCCCAGGTGCCGATTTGGGGAGGGGTGCGGAGTAAAAAAAAGCAGCTCCAGTCAGTAGCTGAATATTCGCGTTTACAATCATGAGCTAGAAGTCACCAAGTCTGTTTTGCCTTGGGCACCCAGCCAAGTCCCTAAACTGCATTTAGAAGTTTTATGTCATGAGTGCAGTCCTGAAGACACACTCATGTAAATTAAACAATTTATTCTCTGTGCACTGCTAGCTTGAAAATTGCCATTGTGAGAAAAAGTGCAGAGAATAACATTGCAGACATTGAAGAAGACCAGATTAATTAATATGGCCAACAGGAAAATAAAATCCATTACAAAAGGACAGACTTCAGCAAACTAAACAGAATTATTAGGAACATAGATTTAAAAAGTTATCAGATCTACCCAATTTTGGAGCCTCTTGACATAAACAAACAGAAGATAATTTTACACTTGTCCAAAGCCCCACCCCCCCATCATGCCTATGAAACTGAGGTACACCAGAGCAGAATTGGGCCCTGTAACAAGGGACCCTTACCCTGTTACTGAACACAGGAGAGGGAGAGATGGAGGGACAGGGGTTGGGGTGGTTCAGGAGAGAGAGAGCAAGAGGGAGACCCATACTAGGAAGCTGAGTCTGGTTGCTTTAAGGAGCAGCAAGTGTAACCTATAAATTAAGTGATTAGCAGCTTGTTAACAGGAGGAGAAGGATGCCTGGAGATTTAAGCCCTGACTTGAAGACCAGAGGGTGGGGAGGCAGGGGGCGCAGAGTATCTGTGTACGGATAGATACCTTTACAGAAGGTAAAGTTCACTGAGAAAGAAGAGAGATAGTGCAGTACAGGGGTCCAGAAGGTGGAGCACTACAACTCAGATGTGGAACACCAGAGGGCACTGCAGCCTACTAGTAAAGTTTGATACTTGGAGAACATGTCTACATGTGCATTTTATTGCACAGTAGCCTATTTACTCCTCAATAGCGTCATGGCAAAAACCATGCTAATACACTAATGCACAGTAAAATTAGGCTACTGTGAATTAAGCGCCACTAAAAAAATCCTCGCGCAATTGCAACCCATACTAGAAAGAGACCATATTCTTAAAGAGATCTTCCCAGAGCCACCCATCGTATCCTTCAAACAAGCACTGCACCTCGCCGACCTCATCACCAGAAGCAAACTTCCTCAGACCCAGAACACACCAAATGGATTCAGTCTATGCCATGACAAGAAATGCAAAACCTGCCAACACATCTCCACCAGCCCCACAATTACTACACCCCACAACAGAGCCATCAAATGTAATCCATCTCATCTAATGCACCAAATGCCCTGATGGAAAATATGTAGGAGAGACCAAACAACAACTGTGCACCAGAATGATGCACATGGGGAAACTATCAAAGACAGGAATACCCAATTACCTGTGGGGCATATTTCTCACAAGAAAACATTCTTCCTCCAACCTCTCAGTTCTGATCCTCAAAGGAAACTTACAAAACACTTCCCAGAGACAAGCCTATGAAGTCCACTTCACCAACCTCCTGGATACTAAAAATCATGGACGAAACATAGACATTGGATTTATGACACATTGTAACCTGCCTGACATCTGACTTCCCAGGTACTTCTCCACTATTCATCCCCCTTCTCTCCCCCACCACCCAGCCTGTCTCTCAGCCACTGACTCCTCAATCTACATCTTCACTGACTGCCTACCTTGCATGCATGCCATCCCAGCTTCTGGCTTCTTTACTTTTCATTCCATCCAGGAAGAGCACACACCAAGTGCAGAAACTTCCTTAGCCTGATGAAGGATTTTTTAACCCAAAAGCTTGCTTAAAAATTGTTTTCCAATTATTTAAGTTGGTCTAATAAAAGATATCAGATTCACCCAAAGAACCTTGTCTGACTAAAAAAGCACGCACTTTTGCTACTGTGCATTAGGGCAGCCTAATGCACATTCAGTTAATACCTCACATTAGAGGTGCTAAATTTAACATGCTGAAGCAAAAGTGCATTAATGAATGTGTAGACACACCCAGAGAGGGTGAGCCTCCGATTAAAAGGGGTATTACTTTTGGTTTCTTTTTTTATGTTGTGCCCAAGGGGAAGGAATTTCTGTTACAAAGTGGATGCTTAATTCTCTTTTTTGCTTATGTGAAAGCTGATCCAGATGTATGGGAGTAACTATAAAGGGGAGGAGGAGGTCACAGGCTGCCTGTGGGCAGAATGTTAGATCCTACCACTGGGTGGGAAAACTAGATTCAGAGAGTCTGGTTACCAAAGGTGGGAGCAGGTAACAAGAGTATAAACTGGGGCCAGAATGGTGGACCTGAGTTAGGGGACACAGGCAGAGACAAAAAGGAGGTCAAGGCTAAGGAGGACAAGAACCTGACAAATTTTAAGGAGGCCAAATGGTCAAGATGACAGGAAGGTTAAAGGCATTTCTCTGCTAGTCCAAGGGGGATGATACACTCAGCAAGAGGCTACCTTACCTCTGCCAACCAAGCTCCTAAACTTATAACTTAGAAAGACTTAAGACATGGCAGGTGAAGTCGGAAGTGAGGCGCAGGGGCCAGGGGTTGTGAACAGGTGACTCAGATGGGTAAGGGACTACTGAGACAAGGGTTACTATGTTACTAGAGGGTAGGGCTAGGATTCAGAGTGACTTAAACAAATTGAAGGATCAGACCAAAAGAAATCTCATGAGGTTCAACAAGTGCAAAGTCCTGTACTTAGGACAGAACAATCCCATGCACTGGTACAGGCTGGGGGTGGTGACTGACTGGGCAGCTCTGCAGAAAAGGATCTGGGGGTTACAGTGGACAATAAGCTGAATATGAGCCAACAGTGTGCCCTTGTTCCCAAAAAGGCTAATGGCATACTGGGTTGCATTGGTAGGTGTGTTGCCAGCAGGTCAAAGGAAGTGATTATTCCTCTCTATTCAGCAATGGTGAGGATAAACACATCTGCAGTGCTGTGTTCAGTTTTGGGCCCCCCACTACAGAAAGCATGTGGACAAATTAGAGGGAGTTCAGCAAAGGGCAGCAAAAATAGTTTGGGGCCTGGGACACATGACTTCCGAGGAGAGGCTGAGGGAACTGGGTTTATTTAGTCTGGAGAAGAGAAGACTGAAAGGGGATTTAATAGCAGCCTTCAACTACCTGAAGGGAGGCTCAGAAGAGGATGGAGCTAGACTGTTCTCAGTGGTGGCAGATGACAGAACAAGGAGCAACTGTCTCAGGTTGCAGCAAGGGAAGTTGAGGTTGGATATTAGGAAGAATTTTCTCACTAGGAGGGTAGAAAAGCACTGGAATGGGTTACCCAGATAGGTTTTCCATCCTTGGTCACTTTCAAGACCTGGCTAGACAAAGCTTTGGCTGGGATGATCTAGTTGTGGGTGGTTCTGCTTAAAGCAGGGGGTTGGAGTAGACGGCCTCCTGAGGTTCCTTCCAACCTTAATTTTCCATGATTCTGTCTGTTACAGGCCCCTAAAATGTTAGTTTGAAAACACTAAGCATTTGAGTTGAGAAAAGCTTGTTACCTAGCATACCTCTAGTAAGAGAATGAAATTAATTTCCTGGGCGTTATTATACCAGGTGAGTTTGGGTTATAAAAGGTTGATAGCCTGTCATATGAAAGGGGTCAGTCACTGTCAACTGACTTCAGTTGCTACTGTTACACAGCAATCATAATAATCATTCATTGTGGTCATAGAAAAATCCAGAATCAAAACTGAGAACAGTTTAGTATGGCCAGTTTTTGGGGGGCTTTCTTACAACAAGTAAGTTTTTAGGTGTTTGAAATTCACATAACCAAAGAGGTTATCCAGATCTATTATGTCCACACATCTAGGCTATTTCACAAGAATGACCTTTCTGCAGGGAAAGCACATCCACTTTCAGAATCTAGTTCATACAGCCCACATTTTCCTTCCTCGCTTTTATGATCATACATATTTTCTTGAAAATGGGCTGATTGATTTTAGAATTTATTCATCCTGCATATTTAATGTTATTTTAAAGGCATGAAATATTAAGTTTGTGACCTCCTAGACACTTGCACAATGCTGACTGTGGTGCCACAAACTGAACATTTTATGATTTCAAGTGAGGGAATTTAAAAGAACCACTTTTATACCAATACAGGATCCCTAAATATAGACAAAGCAAAGAAAAATATAGAAAAGGGCTTGCTATTTAAGTTCTGAAATTTCTAAACTGTGGTAAGTGAAACATCTACTAATGCAGGTACTGTAGCAGTTGAATTAGAAGGAAAATGACATGGCACTGAAAAAAAAATGAAAGAATTTCTGTTAAACTGTTGATAAGTAAAATTACAAAATATGCCAGAACTGCTTTTTAAAAAGTCTGATCTAGTCAATGCCTCATCAAATGACACCTGCTGAGGTCTTGAAAAAAATAAGCTATTGAGTAGTGAGTAGGAAACTTTCTCTGGTGAGTTAAATTTTGGGAGGAGTCCTTAAGTAGTCAGCTTCCACAGAATTTCTTTCTTTAAAAAAAAAAAATTATTTCTAGCCCTTATGAGTATGAACTGAAATAGTGTTGTCTTTGCCAGAATTAGAAGTGTACTTGCACTTGTGGCTGCCTCTCTGGTTTCTAAATGCATGCTTCTTGGGTATATGGCTTTGCTTTTCCCCTTGCCTTTGTAGCAGCATTCAATGGATCAACTGTGTTTATTCCAATGCATGTTATGGATTAAGTTACCTGAAGTACTTCCCTTTGGGAGTTGTGATTAGCAGTAAATACAGTGGCCCAAAATAGCCTTCTTAAAACAAACTATCTCTCAATTAGGACAAAGGAACAAAGCATAGTGTAAAAGGTTTTTAAAACAGGCCCCCTCTCTTCAAGAGTCTTGATATATAACTGTCTCTGCCCCCTTTTCTTTGCAGAACTCTCTTGTTTAATCTAGCCAAAATCTTTGTTCTCCTGTAGGTTCTAAACCTGTTATAAATTCACCCCTCACCCTCCTGGGTGAGTGCTGTAAGAACCTAGACCAGTGGTATTAAACCTTGTTCCCTGGTGGGCAGTGCCTGTTCCAACTGTGGGCTGGATGGTAGTTCCAATCTAGCGCCCGGGGCTGGAATGGCAGGCACCATCCGGACATGTGGAAGGGGGCAGCCTGGTCTGAGCCTGGCCCCACAGTGGGGGGGCCATGAGGCTTCACTCAGCCCCAGGCAGTTGGGGAAGTTGGGGAGGGACGTGACCTGGTGTGGGGTAAAGGGGACATGGCTTCTTCTGGGAGGGGGGAGAGGGCTTGTCCCAGCCCAGCAGGAGGAAAGAGGCATGACCCAGTCCCAATCTGGCCCCCTGGGTGGGAGACAGGAGCGTGGCCTGGGCCAGCGGAAGGAAGGGTCATGGCCTAGCTTCATCTGGGCATAATGGGCTTGGTGTTTGTGAATTTGGCAGGGGGACAGGTGGCCATACTATTAGTCACTGCTCCCCTGCTGCCAAATTTTCTGACTTGTACGGAGCTTTGTCCGCCAGATGTGATAGCTCCACAGGCCTCGTTTGGCCCGCAGGCCAGAGGTTAAGCACCCCGACCGAAACTCTTATAATATAAAAGGGACACTGCTACTGCTTTTGAAGATCCAGATGTTACAAAAGCACTGTATGGGGAGCCTGACCATGCCCATCTGTGGCCTAAGAAATCGAGTCCTAGGCAGAAGAATGCCAAATTTCTGGATGTCTTCAGAGTTTAGATGGGAAACAGAGATGCTGAACTACTCAAAGGCAGTTCTGGCTTGGACAGGAGAGAAACTCTAGGTATGTAGAGAACATGGCAATCAAAAAAGGATACAGTTGAGGTGCTCGGGTGCTTGCAGGCAGCTGAGCAGAGATTTTTCAATCACAAATTTAGATTTAGTCATTTCAGTCTGTTTCAGGCACCTCAGGTTCTAGCCTTGTGTGCAAAACAACAGCAAGAAATACTTCTGAAAATTCCCCATTTTGTAAAATATGTGTAAATCTTACTATGTAAAAATCTGCAACATAATCAAATGGTATTCTCTAAAAGCCTAGATGTGTTTGCTGCGCTTCACAGTCTGTAAAATAAATTAACATTAAATGCTACACAGAACCCAAAGATCATACTTATATACTTTGTAATGTTGGTAACTTATCAGCTTGACCTATAGCTGCTATACACTGCTCATCCGTATTAGTTTGTGAAGCATAAAGCAGGAAAGATGAATAATCATTGATACATATCACACCTTACCAAAAATTTCACATAGATATTATAAGAAGTGACTGTCATGGTGCTTTACTCTATGCTGTGTGTTTTCATTTCTACTCAGAAAATATGTCCTGTACTAGTGCTCTCAATGTGAGATTGCATGATTCAATAAGTAAACATAAATTTACATGTCAAGATAAACTTCATCACGATACTTCCTGTGCATTGTCTGATTGCAAAAATATAAACACATATTATAGATATGAATCTTGGGGCCAATATGTCACTTTCTACAAGAAAAATGTCATTTCATATAGCTGGGGTTTGCTTTAAGAAAAAAAAAATGAAGCATTTCATGAAGTTAATGGAACTGGGAGGGACCAAGGTGTGTATGTATTGCAGTTAGCCCCAGAAATGTGTTCACCCCCTTCTGTCATTCTGCAATGCTGTCACGCAGAGTAGAGTACAGCATGTTTTATTGATGACATTGAATCAGCTCAGATTGGTTGTGCTTCAGTACAAGTGACAAATTATATGGGAGGCCAAAAGTTCCACATTCTTCATGGCACCTTAGAATTAAATATGAATAACTAGCAATGTATGCCAGTCAAGTTAGCAAGTATTCTGAAAATGGCAGTTTCTGTAACTCCGTCCTTTTTATTCCCTCTTCTGGAGGGGTTGTGAAAGTGTAAAATTTAGATATTTGTTTCTAGTTTTGACAGCTTAAGTGTTTCTTATAGAAGAAGAGTTCACTTTCCCACTGTAGGGTACACCAAATACTGTGTTTCTACTGCACCTGCTGTGAACCAAATTAAACTCTGCATGCTGTATATTCTGAACTACTAACCTTCACTTCTCAATCTTCCAGTGGCCCTCCAATATTTTTTTTTGGAAAAAAGGTTATGAAAGCACTGAACCATAAGTAATTTACTCCTTTGCATGATGATATACCCCAAAATAATCTATCATGAAATGGATGCATAAGCACCTTTAATCTACCACAATGAAACATTGTATAAGTGTATGTATAGAAATAAAAGTGCAAGCTATTAACTGGACCTAAAAATCATGCCCACAAATAAAAAATAAGTGGAAAAGATATATGTAAAATTAAGCCTGATTCAAAATCCAAAGAGGGTGAAAGGAGTCTTTTATTATATTTCAGTGAACTCTGGATCTTGATGGGACACATGATCTTTTACTGTTGATTTATCCACATTTATAATGTCTCCTCTTCTAAGTCACTGATTATGAGGACTTGGCATTACAAAAAAAGCCACAATATAGGACAATATAGGAATGTAAAAGCATCATGTGTTATATATAAGATACTGATGAATAATCATCCCAGCTGTAGCAAAAAATGCTAAAAGCCATAATATAGTGGTTAAAAAAAAAGTGAGTCTTCAAATTTTAAAAAATATTTTAAAGATTTTGAGAGTTATTACATTCCCTTAAGTGGTCACATATAGTAAAGCATTTACTTTACTTTTCTTCCTCTTCCTCCTACTCTTCCTCCCCTTTTCTTTAATAAGAAATAAATTAAATTTGGAAGGACCCTTTTGTCCTGCTGGCCTGTGACCAGTGCTATCTGGCTCATGGGTAGTTTCCCACTTAGGGTCAACATTCCCTTATTATTGGATTTCTCTCCTGCCATGCCTTGATAGGATTATTGAAGACTAAGGGAAAGTGCGCCCTAGAAAAATTCCTCTCATCTATTCTCTTCCCAGGGTTTATGCTCTACTGTCCACTGACTTCTCACCTGCCTTGAGGTGTATCTTGTCCAGGGCTCCTCCTCCCCTGCACCCTGGTCTGTAACTCACCTAGTTGACACTTTCAGTAATCACAGTTCAATGGCGAGGAGTTAGATCCGCTCACCTCTCTGTGTCCACTCTCCAGATCCCAACTTGGAACTGTTTCTATTTGGGTTTGAGTCATCCAACTTATAAACATAAGGTCAATGCAAATGACAGATTAAAGGAAACAGTCCTGAACATGCTAAGTTATCGTTCCTATACACTGTTTATGCCAGGCTTTCTTGTCTTTGAAGTAGTCGCTTGTTAATTAACTTACACATATATCCACCTTGGTTTCCTCACTTTATAGTCATGCACTTCTCCCCTGGGTGATCATCTGTTCCTCCTGGGTATTCAGACTCCCTGCCAGTTATGAGCAGCCTTCACTCCAAACAGTCCACTCCTAAACCAGTCAGCCCACTTGTAGGGCTGGTTCCCTCTGCTTGTTTAATCCCAAGTCCTTCACTCACTGGCCTTGGCTCTTAGTAACACTTTCTAGCCTTGCTATGGCTGCTCTACTGATTTCAGTCTCTGACCCAATTAGGACTCAGGTCATGTTCTCCCATCTCCCCAACTTAAGGTTGATGGGATTCTAATTGCCCCCTGGGCTAATTGTTGGCCTCTTATGGCTCTCATCTCTTACTTACACTCTCTCTGTTTCTGACATTCTATCTTTCTTTGCAGAGCAGCCATCCTACTGGATTGCAGCAGTCAGTAGCTGTGGTAATGAGTGAAGCGTCCCTCTCTTGGGAGTGGTGAATTGTTTGTCTCCCTCTTGGACACTCTGCCAACACTACTGTGCCAGTGCTAGGTAAGTCTCCTGGTTTTTTTATCCCTTTCCAGAACTCCCAAGGTCTTCTGGGATTCTGCTTCCCCTCTGCTGCTGGACTGGGAAATGCTGGATTTAAAGGGCCCATGACCATGGCAGTGACTTTTTGCCACTAGACTTCCGGGAGGCAGGCATAGAAGGGCTGGAGCTTGGCTCCCTGCTACGTGGCATAACTGTAGTGACATGAAATTAGAATTCCTGTCAGTGGCCGTCAGCAAAATATAGAGCACAGAACTTAAAAAACTGTAGAAAAACAGTTTCACTCTTTAAAAAATAAAATATCTTCCTTGAAGTCTAAGGGAACTAATTTTTTAATAGACATTACTTTTACACTATATTAGTAGAAACATTAAAATGTAAAAGAGTTCAAGGTGTTCTGTCAAAACCAAGTTGTGTTTCTCCTGCAAAAATCTCAGAATATTTTATAAATGCGAGTCATCATTATTATCTCCATTTTACAGAGGCATAAAAATGTGAAGGGGCTTTCTCCAAGCCACACTATAAGTCAGGTGCACACCTGGAAGGTGAATTCAGATCTGCTCACATCTGATGACCTCTACTCTGAATTATGCTTTTGCTGCAGCCAATAAGATCTTTCCAGAGATAATTAAAAATATTTATAAATAAGTCCCTGATTCTACAAGTGAATCTCTGCAGGCAGACTTAGGAGCCTGGCATCCAGCAAAATTGAAATCACTGAGACCCCCATGTGGTCATGGCAGTATTGACTAAAGGCAGAATGGGGGCTTTAATCATGTTCGAGAACAGATTTAAACTAAGTACAGGCATTCAAGAAGCCATCAGCAGGAGCTTTACTCTAAGCACCCCGTTTAGGTCAGGAGGAAGCAGAACGCACATTCACGCTTGTGGGGCGAGGAGGGGGACTTAAAGCCTGCCTGCATGGCCTGAGCATAGTAAGTAGGAGGGGCTCTTGCATGCCTCCCAGCATGCCCTGTGGGCTCTCCAGGTTGCCAAAGACTCCTAAATGGGGCTGAAAGGCTGAGACACTCCTGATTAGCTGGCAGGGACTTCAGGGCTGCCCACCTGGACCTGATGTGGCAGCGGCTTGTCATGGCAATGGGCCATCAGCCAGCCATCCCGCATATGTGGGTGGGCAGCTGTGGGGCATAACGTAACAAAACATGAAACCTTGGGGTGGCAAAGGAAATACCACTTGCAAAACCACTGCCCCTCAGTTTAATTAAATGTTGCAGCTACCAAACTTTTCATATGCATAATAAAGAAAAACTGTAGAATGTTGCCTGCTCCAGAACTTGGACCAGAGCCTTGGGGGGTGCCTATATTTGCAGAGGCTGTGCTGCTGCTCCTCAGCAGGAGCTGGGCCCACAACTGGTAGGCTTTCTCTCTTTCCCCCCCTCCCCCCAGTTCTGAGTGCTCTTGCCCCCTTTTGGGACTGGCCTGGAGCCTCTTTGGGGCCCTGCACCTATGCTGGTGACCACCAGCAGCTGGGGGTAGTGAGTTGGCCATGGAAGGTGGGTGGAGTTGGTGCCAGCCTGGCCTTGGGTCTTTGGCAACCTGGTCCCTCTCCCCTCCCCCAGTGCTGCTTCCCAAAGAGGGCCCCACTGGATGCCTTCCTGGCTCCTTGGACCATGGGTCAGCAGCTCTCATGCCATATCTCCTGTTTAAGGGTTCCCTCACATTCCAGCATATCCCAATCAATGCACATTGTATAGCATTTCCCCACAGCTGCCATTCAGGTCCCACTCTGTAGGACTTGGGCATGTTGCCCCAGGGAAGTGTCCCTGGACCAGGGCTCTCTATGGTGGGGGGGGGGCAGGGTGGCAACCTATCCCACTACTCTGGTCTGGGTCTGGATCCCAAGTGGTCTTTGACTCTGTGCACATGAATGCCGCATGTCCCCGGCAGTTGTGGGGGCATGGCAAGCTTCAGCAGGTGGCAGCAGTGCTGGTGGCAGTGGGAGCATGGGGGTGGTAAGTGTGGGGCTCCTGCAGGCAGCCACGACACTGTCGTCAGTGGTGGGGAGGTGGCAAGTGCTGACGAGTGGTTGGCAACTACCTGCAGACGCCGCTGGCAGTGTCGGCGGTGCCTTTTCATAGGGGGTGCACCACCATGCTTGGGGGTGCAAATGCAACAGTGTGCACCCCCTATGCATCACAAATGTCTGTGCATAAACTCTTTATCCTGGTGCTGTGACTCTCAGCTCCATAGTGGCATGGGTGGCTTCCCTCAGACAGCAGGTGGTCATCCATAGACCTTGTTCTTGGACCTTTGCAGCACAGTCCTGGGCCTGGGCACTTGTTCAAGTGCCATGCCACTGTGGGTGTGAGCAGTGACATAAGAAGACAAACCCTAACTTCTCCCCTGCTGCCAGGTTTCTGGGGCCACAGAGAGCCCAGCAGGCCAGGTATTGTGGCCTTGTGTGTTACACTAAGTTTAGATAAGGGGTGGGGTGAATAGAAATGAAATGGTTGTTCAGAGTAATCCAGTCTGCAATCTGTTCCTACAGCATTTTATACTAACACCAGATGAATCCGTCATTGGGCATGGCTTTGACAGAGAAACATGGGTCAAGCTGAACAGACTGAGATCTGGGTACAAATGCTTCAAAACAACACTGTGCAAGATGAACATCTTGGACAGCCCCCTGTGTGAAAATGGCATCCAGCAGACAGCACAGCACTTCTATAAATGCCCAGACATGGTAGATGAAATCTTCCCACTGAGCCATAATACCAGACAATGGTTGATTGCTGACCAGAGAGAACAAAGGAAGCAGGGCAGAAACCGGGGGCCGGCCTGGTGCTTGGGCAGAGGAGATGAGCTCTGGCCTAAGCTAGCCAACTGCCCTGTGAGGGAGGTGGGTGATGTGTCCCAATACTCCATGGGATGTCAGTGGAAAGCAACCTACTGTGAGTTGGGATGGGTATAGATGTTTGTTACAGCGCTCTAACCTACAGTGCTAGAGTCTGTTACCACATCAATCCAGAGTTATCTTAGAGTGGGATCCACTATTTTTATAGCTCACTATGGGCCCTGACTCTTCAGTTATGGCTGTAAAGCATTTTCTGCACACCTACCACACTATAAGTGTAACTTCTGTATCTGGCCTTAGATTATATCGACACCTTGCCTTCTACATTCCCCAAAGAAATACTCCTACCCCTCCTAGCCCACCTGCTTTTACACATGCACTCCAGACCCAGAAATATTGGGGCAGAGCCACTGGAGGGACCATCACCGCAGCTGCTGGCTAGAGACGAAAGTCTTGAGAGTGGCTGTGGGGTCACACCCCCTGAGAAGTCTGTGTTTCTATGTTTGGAGCATTCAAGCAGTGGGTAGTGATGTATACTGAGGAGTGTTCATTTCAGGGCCCTGGCATATCTATATCACTAAAATACAGAACCTCCTCTGCTTCTGGAGAAATGTATATCTGGTTGCTCTTAGGTTTTCAGATCAATTCATTTGCAGGAAAATTGCCTCTTGAGTGTTAACCTAAAAACTGTATGAAGAAGAGATGGTGTGAATAGGTTACTTGAATCTCTTAATGCTTTGTGATAGATGAAGTATTAATACAGTGTGGGCCTGTGGACCATGTAGATCCCCATCTCTAGAAGTTTATAGAAAAAGTATGGGAAGATAAATAGGCAGGTCATTGTTATTTGTTCTAGTTCTTTGCCTGTTGTCATTTCTTTCAGACCTCTATCAATAGCAACTTTTCAAAATATATTTAAATCTCTACATTTTTTAAAGAACCGCATCAGTTACAGGATGCTTTCCCATGGCTTCTAGTTTGACGTCAGCTTTGTGCGCAGTGCTGGCTATAACAAGTCAGGCATGGTAATGCATGGCTAAGGTCTTCAGACACTGAACATTTATTTTAAAAAATTCCAGAAACCTGAAATTCCGCTCTCCTTTGAAGTCCACGGCCAACTGCCATTCAATGACAGAGGGGTCAGTTTTGAGAGTAGCAACTACCGTATAAGCTGGAAAACCATATTTGTGTCTGGAATTAAACATACTTGACTCGGAAGCTTATGGAGTGAAATATATTATTACTGAAAGCAGGAGGAAAGAAACTGGCATATTCTTAGAGAGTTGATTGTTGTTGGTTTCTGCACACAGAATTGTAGGATGTATTTGGAGGCCATTGTGGAGTCACTGTTGAAAAGACAAAGAATGAGTCCTGGATGTTTCTAGGAATGTGAATGTCCACATATTTATATAATTTTTTTTATACCATGGTTGTTGCTCACAAACTGAAAGGATGGCACTGCCATTTGTTAAATATGCCCTTCTGCAGAGAACATTTTCTGGTTTTCATATCCTAAGACAGCTCTGCTTCAGTGGCACACAAGATACGGCTTGGGCTTCATGTAGACTACCAGTGCAATAGCAGGCTTACCAGACTGCTTGTTCCTAGGTGGTCTTTCTGTACAAAAGGTAGTGTGAATGTAGATCTCAGTCAAGTTGTTCACCCCATCTTGTTAAGAGAACTGAAATTTGCCAAAAAGCGATTGTGCTTTAAAATACTTCATGATCAGAAAATAAGCCTAATGCTTTACTGCAGTGGTGTCAAACATATGGCCTGTGGGTTGGATCTGGTCCACAGAGCTGTGTCATCTGGCCTGCAAAGCTCCTGGAAGGACTGAGAATTTGGGGGCAGAGTGAGGCAAGGGTGGGACATACTGCCAGATCTCAGGGCGAGGACTTTGGGGATACATTTTTTGCAGCAGTGGGGTGAGGGCTGGCTGAATTAACCTTGTGGTATGCTGACATTGCTTGCCCTGTCCTCACTCACCCTGCCACTGGAGGTGGGTCCAGATCTGACTTGTAAGGAGCCCCATGATGTGGATCTGACCTAGAGACCAAACTCCCTGCTCTAGTGCAATTACAGCTTGACACCCTGGAGTGTAACAGAGGAACTTTCATAACTAAACTTCTTTGTTTGGTTTTAATACTTCAGCTTTGTTGTGAGTGCAATTGATTCTCACTCTGAGGAGGAGTCTACAATAAATGCCAGGTGGCAAGGTTTTTATACTAAGATAAGTTCACAGTTTAAAATTGAGATGTTGCTATGCAATTTTCAGTGTGACATTGCATGACAACTGTGAGCTTTCACTTATTTTCTTTTTTAGGTAGACTGAAGATGAAAGTAATATTTTTAACACTATTATATTGTAGAAATACCCTGGCTTTTAGCCAAAGACTCCTTTGGGAATTAAGCTGTGATCTGAAGTGTTATGCAATTGCTGTTGTTTTATCAGTTGAGTCAGTTTACCTCTATCTGGCAGTGTTCGGCCTCTAGGGTTTCTTAAGATTTTTGAAATGCTGGCAGGGTCTGCATATGTTCTTGTAAACTGTCCTGCTGGAATTAGGGGTGACTTAAAACCAGTTGAGTTTTATTTGGATTTTTCCCTTGGTTTTGTTTCTTAGCCCTTCCGAGCAGAGGTGTAACAAGCAGTTTTGGGGCTCCAAGCATCAGTGGTGGGCAGACCAGAAGCAGTGGCTAAACCACCAGAATTGACAGCAGCAGTAACTAGACCATTGGTGGCCACCAATCTTCTATCCCTTCTAAGTTGATGCCTGGGACTCATGAACCACTTGCCCAACTTCTAAGTACATAACAACTTCCAAACTAAGGATTTATATACATACCTGCTCTGTTTTAGGACAGAAAACCCCAACTTCAGTTCCTTCACTGAGTGAGGGGATTGAAACGCACGTTTTTCAGAAAGTGCCCTATTTATCCACCTAAAGGCTATTCTGCGGTGGAATAAGTGGGTAATATCCACACAAACATACACACCTTTTTAAAGCTGTTTTACTTTAGAGATTTAGAAAACATGACTTGTGAGAAAAGGTTGGAAGAACCGGGGCTATTTAGTCTGGAGAAGAAAAGACTGGAAAGAAATTTGATAACACTATTCAAATACAGGAAGGATTTTATAAAGAGAAGATGATGATAGCCTAGTCTCCTAGGGCTGCAGGGTTCTGGGCAAGAAATAATTATCTTGAATAGTAACAAGTGAAATTTAGGAATGTAACAGGATGCTTGGCTGGAGCTCAGCAGCAGTGGGTTAGAAGGTGACAGTTTGCCTGTCTATGAGCCCTGGGACAAGTGACGGGGATGACTGGCTGGCCCCAGGGGAAGTTAAAAGCTCCCATGCAGGGGTGGTAGAGAGGCAGTGGTGGCAGCAGTCAATTAAACATTGGAGTAAATATTTTGAAAGTTAAAAGGATGAGATGCATCATTTAAAATATTATAGCAACTGAGATTTTTTTTTCAAAGCAGAGAATTTGGAATTTTTAAACACAGAAAACCAGGATCCTTGATCATTACTAAGACCTTCAAAAGCCTAATACACTGAACTTGGTACAGCTAAGTATGTATCCCATATGCCCACGTTCCAGCAGGAAATTATCACAAAACATGCAGTGGTGTTTCCACAGGTGTCAGGTTCTGGATTCCTGTTGAATTCTACCAAGGTGTATCTCCCACTCCTCCAGTTATTTCTTAGTGTCCCCCAGTTCTTGAGGTACACTATTCCTTTACAAACAGTTCAGTAAAGGGACAGACAAACTCGGTAAGACTGTGTGCGAAATTTAACCAGGTGTTTTGTTTTGACACTGTTTCGACTCATTTCAATCTCAAAATAGTGAAATTGAAATGAAATGAAAGGCTTCAAAACAACCTCAAAACAAAATGAGAGCAGCTGAAACATTTCAAAAGGTTTTAAATGTTTTGAGTTTCGAAGCTGAGCTTGCTTGCAGGGAAGCAGAAACTAAGGAGAGAGAGGAGGATGAAGGGGAAGGACTGCTCTGATACTGACTGTGTAGCTGGCCAGTGACTGTGATCCTTCCCTGAGGTCCCTTTTTTATCCCAGTGCTCTGGGGGAGGGATGGAAAAACAGCTGCACCTCCTCTCTCTCTCTCACACTCACACTCACACACACACAAGTTTTGCTTGTCAGCAGCTTGAGGTGCAGTTTCCCAGAACCCCCTGCATCTATCTCCTTGAAATTTGGCAGTCTTTGTGGCCTCAGCAAGGGCAACCAAGCCTGCTGTTTTCATTGAAATATGCCAAGAAATGACAAAGTTATAGGCAGTTTTGTGCTTCCCTATTATTGCCTATGGGCAAAAGGCCAAAACAGTGTCGAAACTTCAAAACAGTTTTGATGAAAAGAAACGGAACAGCACTTCAAAATGAAATGAAACTCAAAACAAAACAAAACACTGTCCCATTGAAATGTTGAAATGGAAGTTGAAATGAAACGGTGCCGTTTCGCACAGCCCTAAAACTCAAAAAAAGTTGCTAGTGTGTCCTCCCATGATGAACTTTCTGATCTCAATTGTGTATACTTTAGATAAACCAAAATATTATTTGTTTGGTTATTATAGTCCTGACATTTAATTTTCTATTTCTCCAATGAATTCTTCCTTTGCCACAGGGTGCTCACATGAATGGTGATACAGAGCATGCAGTGACAGATTTAGATTTCCCCATAGAAAATTATTATGCTTTTGACCCTCTTAAAGAAGAAAAGAAATGCTGTAGGGGGTAAGAGAGTTCATTAATATGAACTCTTTATACTCTGGGGCTCTGAATTGCCCCTGCTGTTGAACTAAAAAATGTATCATGCAGTTTGGCAAAGTTTGCCAGGGAATTACTTATCAGGACATAGAGCTGATATATCCCTTCCATGACTTCCTCCACTTTCCATGTTCCTAAAAATATCAATCTTTTTCTGCTGGATCAAGAATTCAATTGCTTTATTTGTCTGGAATCTCACTATAGAAGTCATTACTAAATTCATCAAAACCGAGAGCAGTATTAGAATGATTTAACAAACTTGCAAAGTTTCTCTCTGTTTCCTAGCAGTTCCAATTATCACATTAAATGACAGAAAGATTTAATTTATCAAAATGACTATGGCTGACTGAAAACTTAAAAACATCCTTTCTGAAATGAGAAGGGGTGGCTTTTGAAGGAATCTTTTAGTCTGCAATTTAATATTTAATGAAGGTATCACTCAACTTCTTCCTATTCAATCATTGATTGCCTTATTAGATGTAATTGCTTATCTTCATTTGAGAAGAATGGCTAAGAGACTACCCACCGTGCTATATTATCCATATACATTGCTATAATATATATTAATTTACATACAAGAAAACTATGGTAAAAAAATTAAGATTGCAAAGTCAAGTACTTAAATTTGGATACATCATAATGAAAAGGTGGCCCATCTGGCTTTTGTTTTTATGCATCACAAAGCCATCTTAAATAACATGATCACTTTACAGATTACATGATCAGTGGGCAGTGAATGAGCACCTAACAGGTATTTCTATACTCATCCCTGAATTCTTGACCTACCTCAGCTTTTGTTTGCTACACATGACTATCATGCATTAATATAGTATTATTAATATTTTCTGGGCTATTTTTTGGCACTCATCACTCTAGTATATGAGTACTTTCAGAATATTAGTGAATTCATGTTCACAAGAACCCTGTGAGGTAAACTAGAATTCCCATTGTATGTCCACTTTTGGGAATGGAAACTAAAATTATCATGTGTCCATTAATTTTAGGTATTCAACTGGAGATACAAAATGCTTGATTTTTTTTTCAAAGCAAATGAAGGGAGGTAGCTGGAAATTTCCAGTGACCTAAGTAGAAATGTGTCAACAGTTAAACATTTTGTGGAAACATATGGATTGTAATCTTATTTTGAGGAAAAATGAAGACAAGCATTTTGATAAATGTTTCAGGGTGTAATTTAAAACACTCATTTTGAAATTATGTTGTTTTAAAATTTATTTTGTACTTCTAAGTTATATGAAGTTATATGAAAATTAAAATGTGTAAGGTGAAGCTTTTATTTTATTGATATTCGAAGTTCTTTTGAAATTTAATTTCCTAGAAATGTTCAGGGAGGGGATATTCTTATTCTGGTTTTGCACAGAAAAAAATAAAAATGTGAAATTTCTTGCAAAATGAAAACATCAGTTCCTGTCCAGCCCTAACACTTAGCCTTAACTAGGACATCATTTTGCTTCCTGCAACATTTTGTTTTTTTCAGTCACCTACATCCTTCATCACATATATTTTCTAACTTCTGGAATAAATGAGGCAGAAGTTCTATAGGTAACTACACAACCACAGTTCATTCCCAGGGCATCATCTATTTGGCATGCTGAATGATAAATACCATTTTATCATGTAATTAAAATGTCCATCAGTCTCCTAATGTGTGTCAGGTATGCTTTATATTTTCATATTCCTGGATTTAAATGGAGAAAGATGATCACTAACCAATAGGATTCATTCACAGGGATTCATGGTTGGTATGTACAATAAAGTTTTATGCATTGTGAAGTGGCTTGGAAGATTAGTCCTCTCTTGGGCTAATGTGGAGTTGTCTACCTCCATGGTGTCAGAAGACTCATTACCTACAAGGTGACAGCCAAAGTAGAAGCTGAAGGAACCTTCCCCTGGCCCAGCTCCAATCCATGAAGGCCAAGTCCAGCCAGATCTCTGGCAGGATTTCTTGGTTCTTGTGGAACAAAATTATGATACTTTATTCACATTACTGGCAGTTTGTGAGGACATGGCCAGGGAATATATCTCCTTGTGAAGGACTAGCTGGCAGTGACTTAGCCCAGGGGTTTTGAAAAGGCAAAAGATGATTGGAGGACTTGGGATTCCCTTTCCACACCAATCTGGTAATGATTTGGCCCAGGGGTTTTGAAGGGGTAGAAGATCATTGGAGGATTTGGGATTCCCTTTCCTCACCAATCAGGCCCCAGAGACTCACCTTCCATGTCCCCTGATTGGCCCCGTGGGTCACCTGGAGGGGGATAAAAGGGGCAGCGTGGCTGACTCAGGCGAGACCAGCGAGGGGCCACAAGGAAGGAGTTTCGAAGAGCTGGGCCAGCGGGGCAGGAGCAGTTGCCCCAGAAGAGCCTGAAGGAGCGGGACCTGCAGGCAGCAGTTGGACCCTCAGCAGTGCAGCATGCGGCCAGCAGGAGAGGCTCCCTGCTGGGCTCTAGGATCCCCTAGGAGAGGCTGCGGCCAGCAGAAGCAGCTCCCCAGCTCCTGCAAGGATCTGAGCAGTGACCTGAGAGGTTCCCAGTTCTGCTTCCAGCTCCTCCAATCAGAGGCCAGGCAGCTTGACATGAAGCTGGGGCTCCAGGAAGGTCAAGACCCCTAGGAGCTGGTAGTAGTGCTAGTACTGGTGGCTGTGTGGTAGCCTGTCTGCCTGCTATGTGGGAGAGCCAAGTTCAATCCCCAGCTTGGGGTGAATAAACTAACAGGGAGAAATTTGTTTTGCAGTGGAAAGGGGCTGTTCTGTTTTCTCCCCCTCCAGGTACCTAGGCCCTACATTCCTTGTAATTTGACATTTTGTATTTTGTGTCTTTTATATTTCCAGTAATACCAACCAGTATTGTTTGTTCTGCTGTTTGTGTTTTACATTTTGGTTAACCCTGTCTTTTGTCAACTGGATGAATATGTCTATGATTGTAAGTGTCTAGCCTTTGTTGAATCCTGCCCCTATGGGGCATTGTAGTGTCCCCTACACCCGCTGGTTTATACTGGTTATGTTCCCAGTATTGTTCTCTCATTAAAAGGTATATGGTTAAGTCCCCATTGATGGCCTGGCTCTGCTGTATAGGGGGAGGAGAGTCCCTACACCTCCCACAGTGCTTGTGCACCTGCTTTGATCCCTTCTATTGGAGGGGGGGTACCTCTTGGAGTACTGCCTGGGTTGCATCCCTTTATGACAGTCTGCAGGAGCTGCTCTAGTGCCGAATAATAGCTGCCAAAAGTATGACTGTTGTCTGAGAACCTCTATTCAACCAACATTTAGGTGTGGTAGAGTGGTACTCAGAGCCATTTCACCATCCTTTGCCTTAGCCTCATGCCTCTTGATTGAGCCCACCAGGAGCTCCCACAGGGCTGATGCGGAGAGATGAAGTCCCTGGCTGCAACCCTGTCTGGAGCCCTAGCAGCACCACCACTTCACCTTGCAGACCTGGCAAGGCTGGAGCAATTCTACATGGGTTTGGCAAGAGTCTTCATGGCAGAGGCAGGGCAGGAGCTGCAGAACAAATCTGGCATGATGAGGAGTCACTTGGTGCAGACTCTGCCGCAGACTAGCTGCCTTCACTGAGCCAGACTGTCTGATAGAGAATGTAGAAGGGACTGGACTGGCTTGGTAGTATATACCCAGGATGTGGCATCTTTTCCTTCATTTTCTGTTTAAGATTCTGCAACATAGCAGGGAGAGATATCTGTGAGCCTGACTACAGTCTGTTCTTTTTCTGTGAGGAAAGCCACCTTTACTGTTTTGTGTATTTTCGTGGGTCCAGTCATTGTATTAGCAATATTGAAGGACCCTTTATAAATAATTCCCTTCAACTCTGTGAGCAGTTCATCTTCCATTGCTTAATAGTTTGGCAATCCTCAGGATTATAGACCTTTAGACAAATACTTTTTGGACTAGTAACATTCTTGTTCCCTTCCCACATGCAAGAGTGGTAATGTGTGTAGGCAGCTAGTCAGCTGGGAAAGACCTCTCCTATTCTTTTTTTTTTTTTTTTGGGTTGCACCATCCTTGTTTGGCTCTGCAGCCTCGCCCTTTCCATTCTGTGGTGACTGGTGCTGCCTCCTGCTTGGATTCTCCACTATGAAGACCAACATTTTCATACCTGGCTGCTGTTTAGCATGTTTTCTGTAGGGCTCGGGGCCTACAGCCCCTACAGTTTTGGAAAGAGATCAGAAGTGGATTATATCTTGTGCCATGCATTAGGATCTTGTGTCTGTCCTAGCCTGATTTACTGTTTTGGTGTAGCTGACAAATGTCTCCTTGGCGACTCTTCTCTTTTTTTTGACCTCATCTAGTTTTCATGGGTGTCTTTACACATGCTCTGGGGGGGACGACACTTTACTTAACATGACTCCCAGAGCCGCTGTAATTAAAGCACCCACAGTTTCTCATGTATTCAGTATCCTGCACTTCAAACTTTGATTAATTGAGCTTGTTCTGATGTGCTGTAATTACATCACGCTGGAGCAGCATCCCTGCTTATGTATAAGGCACCCCATGAGGCTTAACTTCAAAGGTATTTAAGTGCTGAGCTCCTAGTTAGTCACACAACTTCCCCTGAAATGAATAAGAGTTAGATACTTAAATATTTTTGAGGATGTGGGCCTGAGTTCTTTTGCAAACCTAGCTCCTGAATTATCTTATTTCCTAAATGAATAGTGTGGGCTACGTCACAAAAGTATGCAAGTAACAACATCATAAGCAGATGCTTAATAGAAAAATGATAGTTTTTCTATAATGAAGATTGTCACCAAATGGTAACCTTATTGTTAACTTTTCTTCTTTTCCATCATTTTAGATATGCAGAATTGGTTTGGCCTGAAAACTGTCATATTCACTCTAAAGGCAAAGTAGAACTTCCATGTAAAGTTTGAAAAAAGTTTTTGAGGGTCACAGGCAACTAAATAATTAATCCTGGTTAGAAATTTTTATTGTTTTTGTGACACAGTTGGCTTAAAATTGGCTTGTCATTGCCCATTCAAATTTTCTTTATACCTTTTTTTCAAGCTCATGCATAGGTTCTCCCAGAAGAAAAGCTGTAATCAAGTAAAGATATTAATGATTGTTGTCTCTGATTGTAATGGTCATTATGTCTTTGCAGCTGCTAAGTTTGTAACTTTACATCAATGCTGGGAAGAAAGTGTTGAAAGTTGTGCTGGTTTTGTTAAAACTGAGTGAAACACGTTCACCCAAGCTTTGGAAACAACATGGTAAAAAAGGCATGGCATGCTTTTAATTATTGACTTCACTGGTTATTGTAGGAACTCTCTGTGCCTGAATTTGTTTTACTGTATCATCCTCCTGGGGTCATGTGCCTTATTCCTAACTCTTGTGAAGCCTAAATTTGAAGTAATCCTGACCATTAAAGAATAAATTGAATGCCATACTTCAAGGATTCATGGTAGACCTTTGCAAGTGACGCATTTTAGATACCCAGCTGGTATTTTCTTGTGGTCATTTGTTGCCATCCGTTCAGATTAGCAATGGTAAACTGCTGTCTTAAGTGATCTGTTGACTGCAACTTGCAGAGGTTGCAACATGCTGGTCCTTCCTCCAGAATGATGGCTGCGTTGGTATGTGCTCCTTGCAGCTGATTCTTAATTTTATCAGTTCGGCCAGGGCTATCCAACTGGCAGCCTGCAGGCCACATGTGACTTCTGAGGGGTTAACTTACCACCCACTCACCCCTCTCTCCCATCTTGGGCATCACTCCTCCCACTGTACTCCTGCTGCTGTTGTTGGAGTCTACAGGCTTCCACTCCCTCCTCCAGCATCCAATGCATGCCTCAGTGATCCTGGGTTCCCCTATACCTATTCCCAAAATTTTATGTCGTCCCATTCACTTGTTATGACAATGTGTGATCATTTGGATGGGGTATCAGATCTCATTGCATCTTTAAATTAATGCCTTTCAGCAGCATTAATGTGAATATTGGCACTTTTAGCTTGAATCTGGCAGGATAGCTTCTATATTTCTCTGTCTTGCAGATGAGACTAGATGCAAAGCATTCATAGTGGTGTGGTTTCCCGGCATGGGTGTAGCCCATTGTCCAACAAATTGCAATTTTTAAAAGAAACCTTTTGGAGATTTTTTTCTCTTTACAAAGTTGGGTGAAAGCCTTAGACAAGTAAACTAATTTACAAAATTTTGAGGCAGTATTCAGAGGTGTAGCTATTACGTAAGTGTAGCTATTATACAATGGTATAAAATCTAAGATTATATACTAGCACTATAACTTTTATGTCTAGCTAAAGGATGGGAAGAAGTACTTGGAAAAAATATTCTAATTAGCTGAGTAAGTACAGTTTTTATTTTAGGTCTGTTAAGGATTTTTGCAGGGGAATCACATACTGAAAACCAGACTCATACATCCCTGAAGTAATGCTGTCTTGGCTTCAATGCAGTCAAGAGGGGTTTTAATCCTGGAAGTAGAGCCCCCTGCCGACCCCCAGCACAGCCGGAAGTAAGCGGGCTCATGGTGGGAAGGGGTTAACTCCTCGCTCCCTGGGAGGAGGCGGCTGCGTGGAGCGGGCCGGGTCAAGCCCCCCGCCCAGGCCCCTACTTGTCCCAGCCTCCCAGGGAGCCGCACGAACAGGTGCTTGAGTTAGCGCGGAGTTCGCGCAGGAGAGGGCGTGGGAGGGCATGAGACCCTGCCTGCGA
>NW_017728909.1:43899936-43907964 GCF_001723895.1 Crocodylus porosus
ACTTCCTGCCGTTTGGGCAGGGGGCTGGACTTGATGATCTCCCGAGGTCCCTTCCAGCCCTGATGTCTATGAAATCTATGAAATATGTACTTAGTTTCTATTATTTCTGGATTCCATTATTAGGTGAAAAAGGATACCTAAAAACAGCAAAAGCAAATCTTACTTATACATATAGTACCCTTTTTAGAGCTCTTATAAACCACTAGAGTGCTCAGAGGAAATGGTTGCTTCTTCCTAAATGCTATGCACCTGTACAGCTATGCATCTGTACTCTATACAGACAGAGAGTGTCAGATAATTTGTCACATCAGCAATGCATAGAGGGTGCACGTTGGGTGCACATGCACCCTGAGTGTTGCAGTGTACCCCATGCAAAAAGATGCCGCCGACACTGCTGGTGGTGCCTGTGGGCAGTCACTGCTTGCCATCTTCCCCCTTGCTGCTGACACCACCGGTGGCATCTGGGGGTGGTCCGTGATCACTGCTGGTCACTGCTGCTGGTAGTGTCTGTGGGTGGTCGGTGCTCCCCACAGCGCTGCGGCTGCCTGCAGGAGCTCCCTGCTTGCTGCCACCATGCCCCTACCACCAACAGTGCCACTGCCACCTGTGGGAGCTCACTGTGCCCCCCAGCCACTAGGGGCATGCGGCGTTCATGATTTGTACCCACCTGATTCAGGAATTTTGATTTTGTTTAGTTTAAGGCTGGCTTAACTGAAGCAGTTTATGCTTCAACGAAGCACTGGAAGGGTTAAGACTAGCTGTAACACAGGTGCACAGCAGGCACACTTACTCCTACCTCACTCCTGGTATACTTCAGAAAACCTTCATCTGTACTCAGATGTGGAGGCAGGGGAGAACTGGTGAAAATATTCTGTTCAATAGGCATATTCACCAAAGGGACCTGCCCCTTTTCCTTGCAGCCCCAATGCATTAGCATAGCTGGCACAAAGTAGCTAGACTAATGGTTTTCAACCTTTTCGGACTCGAAGTTCTGCTCTATAAATTTTATAAATTTAGTAGTACGCTCAGTGAATGCAAGCAGCTTGTGCCCCTTCTTTTGCCTGCACAAGGGAAAAATTGTCCAGGGGTGGATGATCAGAGGGCAAGAGAGCAGGCCTTATGAAGGGAGGCTGCGAGCTATGGGACTTCAGCCTGGAGAAGCGCAGGATCAGGAGTGACTTGGTGGCAGCCTATAAGTACATAAGGGGTATGCATCAGGGTCTGGTGGAGCGCCTGTTCACCAGAGCACCCCAAGGGAAGACAAGGTCCAAGGGTGACAAACTCCTGCAAGACCGTTTTAGGCTGGACATAAGGAAAAACTTCTCTACTGTCTGAACCCCCCAAGGCCTGCAATAGACTCTCCCAGAGACGGTTCAAAGGCCCATGCCCCCCATCCCCTGCTTTTGGCACTCCCTCACTTCCCCTCCCTTCTCAGTAGCATGTACCTTCCTTCACTCTGCCCCTCACCCCACCTGCTGCTGCTGTCCTCAGCTCATCCTGGTTCCTCTGGTGGGGAACAGCAATAGCAGTGAATGGGTTCCTAGTCTCCCAGGGGCTCCCTGCCAGCCTGTGAGCAAATGCAGGGCAGGGGATCCCCCCAAACTACAACCCTGGGAAAATGGGCAGCTGCTACTGCTGATACTGGCTGGAATGGGGCAGGAGCAACCCTTGAGCTTCCCTTCCCACTGCCAGATCAGCTGGAGACAGTGGAGCAGTGGGTGGTAGAGAAGGGGAGGGGAGGGAAGGGGAAGGATGTGTTGCTGAGGACTGAGGGGAAGAGCACAGGTGCCGAGAGCAGTGAGGATGGAATTTATATATTTTTTAGGGACTTAAAACAGTCCCTGCTGCTGCTGCTCCCCTCCACATGGCCTGCCTGTCCCTGGTGAGAGAGGGGTGGAGCTGGGAGCAATGGTGCAGCCATATTTGCAGTACAGATCACAGCTCCCACACCCTTCTTCAAAATCCTGGATTCTCTCTTGGACATGTCCCCTTGCCTTTGTCTATGCATGAAGCACAGGGGGTGCCCTTCACCCACTGGGAGGCAGAGGTAGCATTTCCTGTATTGTGTCTGTGGTGGGGGTGTTGCCAATCTGCACTCTCAGGCAGTCCAACAGCAGCAACCTCACAGCAGCCCCTCTGTAGGACAGTAAAGCCCCAGAGGTGGCTATGATCCCTCCCCCCCGGTGGCTTCTGCACTCACTGTGGCTCTCTGGGCCCCATTTCTTTTCCCTCATCTGCCATGCCTTGAAGTAATGAGTTGGTTTGTTAAAAGGGAGGCTGTCCTAGGGTCCCCAAGTGAGTTCTTATCCATCCTTCTTGGCCAGCCAGTCCCTCCTGGACTCCACTGGTCCCCAAACCTGCCCCTCAGGCACTAAGTGGGCTTTCCTGGCCATGGGCCATGACCATGCCTCACAGATGTTATCTGTTGTCCCTTAGGTGGGACAGTTTGCCCCCTAGACAGGCCTCATAGGCTGAGGCCCCAGCAAGGACTTACTGGCTTCTACCCTTAGTCTAGGCTCACTGCACTAGACCTCAGCTTATGGGTTCCAGCCCCAATTTCAGCCTCTTTGACTCTGTTCTGCCCCCTTGAGCTTCACCCTCCTGGGCTTCAGGTTCCTGGCCCTGGTTCTCACTCTCCTTGGGCTCTGACCTTAGCCCCCCTACCTTCTGACTATTTCTATCTCCAGGCTTTGTTCCTCTTGGTGGTGGTGGTGAGGCAGTGGTAGAGTGATACCTTTAAAAGGATCTTATCTAGCCACAATTGAGAATAACTAAACTATAATTTCTGTGAGCACTGTCAGAAAGTATCCATCTATGGAAAATGAACTGTGCTTCACATACAAAGTCAAAAATGTCTCCATTATTTGCTCCCCTTTAACAGGCTGCCAGCATTTGCCAAAAATAAACCCTTGTTACCAGATATTGGTCTTGTTAGGAAATCATTAAGTTATTGCACCAAGGCAGGAGATTTATTATTCCACCAGAATATAAGAAGGGGCTCTTTTAAATGAGAAAGTATCTAGGATGTGGAATATGCAGTACAAAAGGAGAAACTGTAGGGGTACCTGAGCATGAAAAAAAAAAATCTAAGCTGGTTTTTACATTACCTTGTTGTTGGTTGGTTGTTTTGTTCTGGTTTTTTTTTTTATATAAAGCTGGATTCCCAAGAATACAATTTAAATTATTGAGAGCATATAGCATATGCCTAGGAAAGATGTACAGAATTTGTACATTTCCAGTTTTCCTGTCTGCTGCTAGAATTTTCCATGTAGTTTCAGATACAACTCTTTCTTCCAGAGATAAAGCAGAAATAGAAGTGGCCTGAATGAACTTTCTCTTACAGAAAGGAGCACTCTAATGAAACATTTATACACCACTAATGCAAAAGTCCAGAATTAAAAATTGAAGGGGCTATTCCTCTACAATTTGCTTTCAGGATTGGCACTAATTGGCAACATTGCTGGTGTCTCAACAGGGAGGCCAAGAGTTGAAAAGGCATGGAGACTCACTCATCCATACAAGTAGTTCTTCCAGGTTAGGATGGATACCCATTGACAATGAAACAAGGGAAATGTTATACTACCATTGTGACCAGTGTAACTTTTATGCATAGAGGAGGACTGCGTTTGCCAAAGCTGTCAATCTGACATACTCCTCAAGAACATTACAAAAATTGCTTTCTGCAAAGGTAGATCAAATTTTCAACTACAGAAGTAAAATTTGACAAAAGTTTGCCCAATTCTAAACTGGCAGCACTCTGAAGATACATAAGTCTTATATAAGAGTTATAAAAAACAAAACAAAACCCATGCCTTTTCATTTAAGTCATCAAACATTAGACTGTCATATAGACCACTCTCAGGTTTCTTCTTGGCTGCTGAAATCTTTTCCACCCTGGTCTTCCCTGTACCCTTTTAATTTCCCTGGTCTCTTTCTGGTCCATATGAAACACTCTTGCTAAGTTCATTTTGTTTGCCTATCATTTTTCTCATGTCATTCCTTTCTCTGAGACCTTTTTCTTTACTACATCTAGTGAAAAGTTCTGCTTTTTATCTTAAAGGTCAACTGACTGATCCTGTCTCTACTTACCTTGTATATCTTATGCTGACCTGTCTAGCTTTTCTGCTGTACTTATGCTGCCAGTGTCAACTGGCCATTTATTATACATCTCCAAAATACTTTAATGCTTTTTTTCCATTGTGCTCCTTATGCCAAATTTATGTGTAAATGTACATTACCCAGTCTTCCTTTAAGTTGCTTAACACACACATCTATTACTAACAACATGCTAACTGACATCAATTGGTAGATGGTCAGTAGGGATGTCTTTTATTTAGCTTTATCTGTATTTAATTAAAAAAAAATTGAACTGGAGTACCCTGTGGTTCAGTGGTAGAATCCTTGCTTACCCCACAGGAGACCTGAGTTCAATTCTCAGACACTTATGCAACTACAGCCATGGAGGCACCAAACATCTAGACTCAGTCTGGTCTTTGAAACCTGTGGGGAAGTTGGAAGGTCTGGGCAAGCTCCCTTCCTCCAAAAAATTCCTGACCAGGCATATGTGTCAAAGGTCTGGGGGGCCCTCATGCATACACTGTAATGCAGGAAGACTGATGGTTACCACCACAATAAATTGAACTAATGTGAAACCATCTAACTGTACATACAATGGGGCCTATGCACTCATATCTTATTACCATTTTTCTTGTTCTTCAGATGCTTCATTACACCCTCTTGTAGAATGTTCTCTTAAGTAAAGTGTAAGCTGTTTGTGACAGTGTCCAATTCTTTTTCTGAGTCTGTGCAGTTCATAGATCAATGGGCTCTGGTTCTTGCTAGGACCACAGTTCTAGAAAAATACAAAAATAATATCATATGAACGTACTCATTTTTGCAAACTGCACTGAGTACCGACCCCCAGATACTTCTCCATAATAGGGAAAGGGCAAACCAAAGGAGAAATTCCAACACTTATGCCATTATTTCTGTACTTTTGATCATTGCACTTATTACATCTAAGGGTGAATCTTGGTTTCCACCAAGCTACTTGCCAGGTTATTACTACAGAAAACCAAATATATGCAGTGTATCATTCAAAGACCTTTTGTGAGAAAATAGTTGTGTTCTGTCTTCATTCTCTAGCCATTCTCAATGTCTTTAAACTATTTGTATGCCCAGGGGTTCACTTGTTGGGGAGTAGATTAAAATAACCCCCTTCAGGTAGAATCTGACCTAGGGAGTTATCATCTACACTTGAATTAAATGAACTATCTATCTATATATTTTAATTCTGGACACACACACACACGCGGAAAAATATCTATCTGTCTGCTTTTCCTTTGTTTTATATCCTCCTATGTTTGTATCTATGTATATATGTGCGCACACACAGTGCATGAAAGCCAGTAATGAATAAACAAAATGTACATGTACTTTGCTTTACATTTAATTATCTTAATCTTACTGAATTGTGGAAGAGAGAATCATTGTAGTACTCCTCTTCAGCATGTTGATGATTATGCTTCTGAAAGCTGTCATTATCAGTAGTTCTTGAGCCCTCACATTTTAAAACTAGATCCTTTTCAACCGAGTCTGTCCCTCAACTTGCATGCTTTGTGACATTCTGGTAGCAGGAAAACTGGCTTAACTGGCTACCTGGGAGGTCTTCCTGTGAGGAGAATTCCCAGGTGGTGAAAAGCAAGCCCTGAAGATCTGCAGTCTTCATCACTACTCCAGCTTATGCCTAACACAAGCAATGTAGGTGAGGAATACGTTGTAACCAAAGCATCTGTCCTTCGGTTATTACCAGCCACCATAATCATCCCTCAAGGCCACTGGCAGTCAGGCAGCTCGGTCTTTGGGTCTCTTCTGATTTTTGCCATAACATGAAATCTGGGAAGATAATGGGATTGTGCAGTATTATGTTTGAGAATATTGCTGAAGACGAGTAAGAGCAGTACTGTGCCATGGCTGCATAGGCTTTTTTAGACCGTGAGATGTACAAACATAATCCTTAATACCTGGAAAAAAATGTTATTCTGCCTCTGTATAAAATGTGTGAGGCCAATTGGTGCAACTGCAGAGGTCCATGCTGTGGTCCACCCCCAGGAAAGTCCATGTTTCCACCTCAAATAGACAATAGATTTTGTGGTAAGGACTAGGATATTTAACCCGGTTTTAGATCTGGTTGCTTCACTATCAACCAGATTTCTATTTTGACATGGCTTTTCCAGACAATGGTTGAATATCGTAAAGTGTGAGCAGTTCTTCCTCAGACATTTGATTCATTGTGTTGAATGGGATCTGATGAGATGACGCAGAATACCTGCAAAGATAGGATCTGGGGGAACGTCTGTTCACCAGAGCGCCCCGAGGAATGACGAGGTCGAACGGTCACAAACTCCTGCAAGACCGTTTCAGGCTGGACATAAGGAAGAATTTCTTTACTGTCCGAGCCCCCAAGGTCTGGAACAGTCTGCCAGCGGAGGTGGTTCAAGCGCCTACATTGAACACCTTCAAGAGTAAATTGGATGCTTATCTTGCTGGGATCCTATGACCCCAGCTGACTTCCTGCCCTTTGGGCAGGGGGCTGGACTCGATCTCCCGAGGTCCCTTCCAGCCCTGATGTCTATGAAATCTATGAAATAGAAGAGCCCTGGCAGTATTTCCATTACTGATTGAGATACCTCATGGTTTCCTATATCCAGGGTTTGAATCATACTTTGACTGGGGGGGAGGGGGGACAGTAATAAAATCGGAGACCCCTCCAGATTATGATTTTCAAATTTTACCACCTGGGGGCAGAGTGGGGTGGGGGGAGCTTTGTGCCTCTGCCTATATCCATGGGAGTTCAGCAAGACTGGATCCTATCACCATCACCCTTTAATTTTGGCTTTAACTGAAGCTTGAAGAGGCAGTTGTTGATGGCATTGAGTTGGACACTTTTGCTCTGAGACTGAATATGCTAATGACAATGTCCTCTTGGCTCTTTTTGGTAAAAACACTGCAGGTGGCTGGTTTAACTAGACAAGCAGCAGAACAGCTTGGCTATCAGCCCTGACAAAAAATATCTTCTTGGTTATAAATATCAAGCAGCCTCTATAACTCTAGAGCTGTTCCAATGAATGCTACCATTTCCCCCTGCTGCCAAATGACCAGATCTGTGGAGAGCCCCACAGGCTAGATGACATGGCCCCAGGGACCGCATTTGGCCTGCAGGCTGGAGATTGAACACCACTGCTGTATACTGTTCCTAGCTTTGTCACTTGCCCTGTAACATCCCACGAGTCCCTCACCCACACTCAAGTTTCCCGCTCTGCAAAATGGTAGCTATAGTGTTTTTGTGAGACTTCTTTGTCTGGCACTGGCTGAGAGGTGATAGGAGCGGAGCATCAAGGATGACCCTGCTCTTGCAATCAGATGTGCGTGTGTCTTCTGAACCCACTAAAATGGGTCCCCTTTTGCCTGGGCTTAGCACCAGCCTCTGCTGCTCTCTCTCATCATGCACTGGTGGCCTACGCTGATAATAGGGAAGTCTCAGTGCAGAAGCCTGTGCTAACAAACGATGGAGAAAGAAGGTGCTGCCCTTGTGGTGTGTGGGTGCTGGAGGAGGCGGGGAGGGCCGTGCGGGATTTTAAGAAGGTCCTAGGCACTTTCAATCCCAGGAGCCGCACCTCTAAAAACCTGTTTCAAAGCCCAAGGGTGTGTGTGTGTGCGCGCGCTTTTGTGTGTTGGGGAGTGAGCCACACAACACCCTTTGCCGGGTGCCCCAAAACTCCACTAAACTTTTGCCGGCTTCGAGAGGCGAGCCGGCGTGGCAGCGCCCCCCTCCCCCGCTGGCAGGTACTTCGGTTTTCCAGAGGAAACCAGCTAGTGGAAGCCGGTGGGTGCGTCCGTGGGACAGAGGCGACAGGCCTCCGCCTGCCACGCAGGGGGAGAGGAGGTGGATGGACGGAGGGAGGTGGAGTTTTCTGCTCGTTTCAGCGCGTCCGCGGCCAGGCGCCAGGCGCACGGCGCCGGGGCCGG
>NW_017728909.1:43908369-43920825 GCF_001723895.1 Crocodylus porosus
AGAGCAGCCCTGTCCAGCCCCAGCACCCGCCGGGGGCGGGGAGCGTGCCCCGTGCTGGCGCTGCTCCCGCCGTGGGGCGAGCCCGAGCCCGAGCCGGCCGGGTGGGGCGGGGCGGGGCAGGGCAGGGCTGGCAGGAAGGAGACCGTCCTGGCTGGCCTGGCCGTGAGGCCGCCACGGTGTTTTCTCGGGTGGTTGCCGGTCGCTGTGGGTGCATAGGCTGCCCCCACTAGCGCGCCTCTTCCAGGAGACAGAAGACGCAGGTCGGGTGCAGGCTGGAGGGCAAAAGCTCAGCGAGGTTTATTGTGGTCAGACAGCAGCGCAGCTGCTCGGAGCAGTCAGGCCGATCTGAAGAAGCTTGTCCTGGGCGGGTAGGGGCATCATATGTTATTCATGCTCCTCTAGGCACAGGTTTCCCTACTCCAGTGTTTGTACTTGCATGTCCTGTCCCCCACAGTCTTATCTCTCTCTGTGGAGATGTTCATGTCTGTTCTGTTTGCTAGGTTCACACGCCTGCTCTTTCATTAGTAAGCTCCAACTTCTGCGTTTATAGCTGCAGTTTTTGTAGTCCCTTCAGTGTCTTTGCTTGTTGGTGTGTCTTTAGGTATTTCTTTCCTATCTTGCTGGAGCATCCAGCAGTCAGGAGGCTCCTTTCTCCCAGACTGCTTTTGGGCACCACAGCTTGGCATACCTGCGGCCTAGCACAACCAGCATTCCTACAGCTGGGAGGGTGGTTCAGCACTGAAAGAGAGAAATTGTGCCTAGAGAAACCGTGGACTCTCCATCCTTGGACATTTTCCAGAGCCGATTAGACAGATACTTGGCTCGGATGGTTTAGTCGGGGGTGATTCTGCCTTGAGCAGGGGGTAGGACTAGATCAGTGTTTCTCAACCTATGGGTGGTGACCCAAAAGTGGGTCACAACAATATTTGAAAGGGTTGGGAACAAACTTGTAAAAAGAGATCAACACACTTTTTAAAAAATGGATTCTCCTTTAAAGGAGAAAAACATGGGAAGCGATGGCTTTTCCCTTGCAGGCTGGCAGAATTTCAGCCTGCGAGGGGCTGCTTGTGGGAGCCCCCCTGCACCCCACACGGGGGGCCTGGGGACAGGGGGCAGCAGGTCCAGAGTGAGGGGCATTGGGTCAGGACTGGCCATTGGTGTTTATGAATGGGTCCTGGTATAAAAAAGGTTGAGAACCAGTGGACAAAATGACCTTGTGACATCCCTTCCAGCCCTCCTTTCCTGTGATCCCAAATGAAAATAAACTAGTCTTAATGCAGCAGGCATGGATGCCTGCTAATATTCTTCCCTTCCGTTGCTCTGTTCTGTATATGTGCAGTTCTGTTTTTTAAAATTTTTTGGAGTGTTAAGTTTTTATTTCCTTTGGTGTTTCTGATCATTTTAGGTTTGTTGGTGGTTTGATGTATATTTTTTTTGCCAGATTGCCAGTATTGATATGGTTGTTAAACTTGCTCATGGTTCAAGAAACTCTCCACAGTGACTTGTTAAGACTTCATTTTCTGTTTAGGGACCCAAGCATGCAGAATGTAGGGGAAACTCTATGCATTAGATGGAAATTTTTCAGGAGGCTGGGATGTCATGCTGATTTACTTTTCTCTTTTTTGTGTTTAAACAAAGTGAGGCTGGAAAACAAAACAAACCAAAAAATCTTGACAAGCATCTTATAATGGGAGAGAGGTGGGAAAAGGATAATATAGAGGTCCAGAGTCAAATCTGAGCGTGAAGTCTTGATTTCTTTCCCTTCCGGAGTCCCCTTCCAAAATCCAGACTTCGAGGAAAGGAAGTGCTACCCTTTGACCTTTTTTGAAGACTTGGTTTTACACATTGGCATTCCCTTCCTGCCCCCCCCACCCCATCACCTTTGTTATATAAAACTGCTAAGGGTGTGCTGGGAGAGGTGTTCTCTCCAGTCTGTACTAACTCCATGGCTTTTGGCTTTATGACTTCCCATTGCTCTCCCCTAGTCTCTTGCTCTGGGGTCCTTTCCTTCCTGTCAACTTGAAAATGTGTTGCTGTTGCCAGGTTTTTACACAGCAGTTTGCAGAACTGAGTCTGTCTTGCTGTTGCTTTTCAGAATCCTTTGGGTAGCAGTGAAAAAGATGGTCTTGTTAGTTTATAGCAGCAGCCGAGGTTGCGGACCCGAGAGGTGCTGTCTAACTATGCACATGTGCAGTTATCTTTGCAACCATAACTTGGTGTTCTTAAACAAACTCTTTGGCTGACTTGGTTTTATGTACAAAGATTAAACATGTGTTTGGAGTTAGGATGTGGAAAAGGAAGATAGGGAAGGGCTGGAACAAGTATTGCTAGGTTTCTTTTGTCAATACTAAAGTGTTTATGTAACAAGCAAATTGCTGTGTTTATTTAAAAAAAATCAAATCGCCACTATGCAAGTAGCCTTCTTAAAGAAAAAACAAGTAATGCTTAGAGTAACCTAGAAAAAGGACTTCCAGCTCCTGAAGGCTTGCTCTGTCTTGTGTAGCAACAATATGTTTGGTAAAATAAATAAATACAGTTTTTACTGTGTCTGTTTTCAGTAGCTTTGGTAAATAGTTTTCTCCTGTATTATATGAAGATCTCAGTCAATATCTTTTAATTCATCATTAAGATTTACAGGCAAGTTACTAAGACACTTTTCTAGTATTCCAGGATCTTGCTAAATTTTAATTATTAAAAATAAAAACTATAACTTCATTACTGAAAATCTTGTTTTGAAATGTAAGCAGCAAATGTGTCTGTAACAGCCCACATATAACTGTGTGGTAATAAAATGAAGTTGAAGGTCTTTCTGTCTGCAGTACTGTTCTGACAGAGATTGTGTGGCTCCTGGGAGAACCCTGATTTTAATTTTACATGTATACCCAAGGTGAGAGCAGTTGAGACAAAAGTCATGCATGGAAGCCTCTGGCCTCCCTTCTGCTGGGTAGCCACACTCAGGTTTTCAGTGGTATCTTCAACCCTTTTACTTTTACTTGTGGTGAGGACTTGCTTCCAAATTGCAAAGGAATAAGTAGTGTCATTTTCTGTTGTAAGGTAGGCTGTTTTTTCTGTGAAGAACTGATGTGTGCTTACCTGCACTTGGCTCTTCCCTCTCCAATCCTGCTTCCAGACAACACAGCTATGATCCAGGCTCTTTGAGGTCATTGTTACATAGGCAGCGCGTGTCCTCATTCTCATTCTTCCTTGTTTCTCTATCTTCCTTGCACAGTCTTCTTCCCAGTTATAAAGTAGATGAGAGCAAAAAATCCTAGTTGGATTTAGGGTTTTGGTTTTTTGGTCAAGTTCATTGACGTGAATGGTAGCAAGCATCATTGTCTGTATAAATTATTGTTTTCAAATACTTTTTCTATCCTTTTTTAACATGTAAAAGTCACGTCTGTGAAATGTGGTACTGTATATCACTTTCATACTTTCTATTTTCAAATAGTATGAGAGATCATTGAAGTCAGTCACAGATCTTTTTCTTTTTCTTTCTTTTTTTTTTTTTTTAGGAGGCATTTGTTCCATGCTTGCATCAATAACTGGGAGTACACCTGCCTGTTGGGGCACAAGAGGAGCCTAGTAGTGCTCTAGCACTGCAGTAATACTTCTGATTGTAGTACAGCTCTTTCCTTGAAATGTTTCAAAATAGTAATAAAAAGCTTCTGAACCTACCCCTTGATACACAGTATCCTTACTGTGATATGTAAAACTTGTTTGTTTGTTTTTTTAAAAAAAAATACATTTATCAGTTCCTTCATTTACAGCTGGGGGAATAACAAATGCTTTGTAAACAAAATGTTTTGTGATACTTTGAGTTTCAGCTAGATTGGCTGTCTACCTTTTTAAGGTCACTGACCCTGGAAACAAATTTTTAGTCATAATGTCCAGTGACCTTTAGAGCAGAGGTTCCCAAACTTTTTCTTATTGCCTACCCCCTTCCAGATTTACCACTTCCCTGTGTACCCCTACCAGCATACATTTTGTATTTTAACTCCTTAAATGTCAATTATTATTATAATGAAAATTAAATCTGCCATTACACAATTTCTCCCATGTACCACCACAGAGCTGTCTTGTGTATGGGGTACACGTACCACCGTTTGGGAACCCCTGTTTAAGAGCTGATTAATACTGAATGAAATATTTCTTGGAAGCTGTTTTGCTTTTTTTCCCTCTTTCTTTCCTGTTAGTTGGCACATCTCATATATCATTCTTTCCTTCTAGTTGACCAAGGACTAGTAAGAGAATAAGTTCAGTTTCTTAGCATGCTAATTTATGTTGGTATGCTACTCAATAGTCGACTGAAGACTTACTCCAGTTGGTAATATTACCGTCAGCTTTAACTTCTAATTCTTCTGAGTACTGTGTAATGAGAGTAGATTGAAACAAGGGGAAGGTTGAGGGGAACCCCACTATTATGTTTCTGTAAAACTGTTCTTTCATAAACTTGTCATCTGGCATGCATCAATTAGAGAGCCATACATACCTCTGGAATTACAGATTGCCTTACGGTTGTACTCCCTCAGACCAAAACACACAAGTGAATGTTGCAGAAAATTGTGTGATGTTTAAGGGCAGAGCAAACTACAGTCAATAGTGTTGCATGAAGTTATGGCAGTGTATTATATGATTTGTAGTTAATGGACCTGGGATGCTTACCTCAGGGAATGCCATTCTACCCCACCCTAACATGCTTGTTGTTGTTTTTTGCCTTCCTTTTCTTCCTCTTCTGTTTTCTTGAATAATATCAACACATGGAAAGTGCTGGCTCTGTGGAAGACATGAGTGATAGAATTTCTTTGCACTGTTTGATACTATATTCATAATCTTTTTGGCAGTGATAGATCATTCTCCACTGTAGCTCATTGTGAACACTATTTGTGCTCAAAGAAGAATTACATAATTGTTGCACATTGAATGTAAGAGTAAGGGAAAGAAATTCAGTAAAGAAATACATGCCTAATCCTGTGTTCTTGGATAATTGCAATGGAGTCAATTAAACGAACTACAAATCAAAACATTTTACTCCCAAATATTTAAAAAAACATTTTTTTTCAGTTTGTTTAATATTGAAAGCATTTAGTACTTATCTTTCTTTGGGCATCTTTGAGACCTTTGTAATGTGAAGCTGTGACCTAAGCATTAGGGCTGTGCGAAGCTTCAGTTGCTGATTCAATTCAGCTCGATTCAGTGGCTGAATCTCCAAATCTGAATCAAATCGGGAGACCCTTTAATCTCTCCAAATTAAATCGGAACCCTCTGAATCGTTTCAGAAAGATTTGATGATTCAGACATGGACAAAAATTTAAATGTTTTTTCTGCATACTTCAAGGTACCAGGCTGCCCATGAATGCTGAGATGGTGGGGCGGATGGAGTGTCTCACTGGAGTGTAGGGAGGTCCCCAGTGTGCTCGGCAGCAGACCTGGAAGTAGACCAGAAGCACTTCTGGTCCACTTCTTGGTCCGCCGAGGAGTGAGCTGGGGGGCTCCCCTGTGCCCCTCCCTGGCTTGGCGACTGGTGCCTGCTGGGTCTGGGGGGTGCCAGGGTCTATCTATGGCTGAGCTCCTGTGGGATTGTCGCGCTCCTGTGGGATGCTCCATTCATCCCACCATCGCAGCATTCGCGAGATGTGCCTTGTACTGCGAGGTATATAGAAAAAACAGTTAAAGCTGTGTCCGTGGCCGAATTGCTGATTCTCCAAATTGGCCTTGAATCTTTGGATTCAGCTGAATTGAATCGGAGACAGTGATCCAAATACGAATTGAATGAGGCCTGTTTGCACGCTCCTATTAAGCATCTCTTCCCCCCTTTCTCAGTTGCCTGAGCAAGAGTTGAAGAGGGTGATTCTCAATCGTAGCTAACTGAGCAAAGGTTCTAAGCTTCATATGGTGGAACTGTTCAAATCTTTGTATGGCCCTTCACCCGTTCTTTGACTTCACGAAGCCTAAGGTTCTCTTAATTAGTGTGGACACTTTCTTATCTTCAGAGAGGAGACTAAGAAAATGTAAAATCACAAATACAATTGCCAAGCAAACTTTATAGAAGGGGAAAGGAGAGCTTGAGAAGCAGTGGACTGTTAAGGAGAAAACTAGAAGAGGAGGAATGGGAGCAGATGATAAAACACTCAAACATCTTTATTTTACAGTTAAGCCATTCTCTTTATTTCTCGCCTTTTTTGACTGGCTCCCAATTATTTTTTATCTGAAAGATGTTCTCCCATAAGATCTTCCTTCTATACTTTTTATCTCCTGAAGAATGTAACATTTTACTCCAGCAAAAAGCCACATAAAAGTAAGATTTCCCCTACCATACAGATGTAACCAGGTCTCTTGATTTGGTCAGTGTGTGCCATATAGATATGGTCATCCCATGCTTTTAAATTGGAACTGCCTCAGTGATGTATCTGGGTTGCTGACAGCAGCGGTGTGGTTGGTTTACAGTGGTGGCAGCTGGATTATTTTTATGGCCCCTCCCCTGCCTCCTTAATTTAGTGCCTGGTGCCACTGCCCTGGTCACCAGGGATCCTGGTTTTCCCTGATAGAAAAGAGTTTTTGGTATTTTTTTTTTAAACCTGTCTGCCAAATCCATAATTAGAACTAAACCCTCCCCGAGGCCTCCCAGCCCTGCTGGTGCCCATCACTCCCCACCCACAGCCACTGCTCCCCCAGCCCTGCTGGAGCGGGCCCCCACTGCCAGGGTTACAGACCCAGGTCTGCAGGTCCCTGCTGCCACTCCCCCCACCCTCCACATGCTTCAGGCTTGGGCAGGGCGGTTCCCTGCTGCTGTGTGCGTTCCCAGGGGGGATCTGTGTGCTTGGGGCTGCAGTGTGTGGCTGAAAGGCCCCAGCAGAATGGGGCCACGGGTGACTTGTCTGGGGGAGGGAGAGGGCCAGCTCCCCAGTGATGCACACACTCCCAGGGGGCATGGGGGACCCATGCCCCCAAGGTCTGTATCTGGAGCTCAAGCTGGCAGCCTGTGACTTCCCCTGCCCTGCTTCCCTCCCCTGGGGCCTCCCTTGCCCGGTGGGTGTGACCTAGCATGGCTAAGGGACAGCGGGGCCACAGCAGGGATTCCTTGCTGATGATGCACACCCTGGCCTGCTTTTGAGCCTTGTTTTCATTTTGCAAGGCTGGGAAAAAATTGATAAATGTGACTCACTTTCAGTATATAATTTCATAGTACTTATTTTCAGGGGGCAACACTTTCTTCGTCAGGCCTTTTACTAGCTCCTTACCGGAACTTTGTAATTAGCTGCCCTTGGTCTAGAAATAATGTAATTGTGTCTAACAGCACATCTGCCTTGAAGAGCATGCTGTGGGTGGATGCAGTAGATCAGGCAATATGCTAAACATAAAATTCAAATTGCTCCTTATTTTCTACTAAAAGTTTCTTATGCTAATAGCATTGCTTTAGTTATAGCTCAGTAGATGCTTTTATTATAGGAGTGTGGGGCTTTTTTTGTCTTTTGTCTACTTACACTTAACAGAAATATCTTTGGTCAGACATCTTTAATATCACAATGCACATTTTTGTTCAGAGACACTAGTTTATCTGCTGGAAGCTAACTTCATTCAGTATCTACTGGAAAAAATCTCATTTTGAATAGCTTCTTAAAAAGCTTCACATTTACCTAGACCTAACTGACCTGTTACAACTTTGGATTTGAACTTACTTCAGGCCTTATTACACAGTAATTTAAGGTGTCTCTTAGAGCTCTTAACCCCTGGACTGGCTGTACTTTAACACCTTTTAAGTGACTTAGTGAGGCAGTAGGGAGTGCTACTACACTGAGCCATCTCACTGTGCTTGGCCGAAACCAGGCTTTGGTTGTCTCCCCTGGGATGCTTACGTCCAACCATCTCCCTTCAGGGGGCCTCCTGCAAACTTGAGGTAATGCTGCTACCACCGGGGCACTGGCCTGTGTTAGGGCTCTGTGTAGCTCGGGGTACACAAACCTAGCCAGCCTTGGGGGTGCTTGGCCTCCTGGAAGTGTTTCTGGGTGCTTCCTATAGCCTGGAGCCTCCCAAGATACTCTCAGGTAGGACTGAAATAGTTAATAAACAGCTGAGCTCCCTCCCCCTTCAGGCATTCACAGCTAGGTACATTGAGCCAGATAACTTTTTATTGATCAGAGAGAGAGAGAGGACGGGGGTGTGTAGAGAAGACAGCAAGTTAAAGAGAATAACAAAACACCATGAGCATTACAGAATAAATTGAACCTTTAATTAAATTTGGGTTTGGGGACCCTTTTAACACATGGCTAAAATTACTTATTTGAAATCTAGTAGCCAGATTCCAGACTTCTACTTACAAATCTTCCAGGGAGTTTGTCTCTCATGGAGGCACATCCTTCACTGTCTGTTTCCAAAAGGATGGCCTGTCCCCTTCCCAAAATGGCTGCTGCCTTAGGAATTTGTTTCGGCCCAGTCGCCTAGGTGACCAGGTAACTGAAACCAGGAAGTGTGAAAAAACAGAGGGACTGGGCTGTCTCAATACAGAGGTGAGGCAGACTGAGGAGGATTTCTTTACACCTTCCTCCCCACCCCTTCTTTCAAAAGCCTGTGCCCACTGCCTTACAGGGCTGTGGACACTGGTGCTCCTTGTCTAGAGAGGTAATTTTCTATACGAACACCCCCCCCCCCACAAAAAAAAAACAACACCCCAAATACCACACACATGACTTACTATAACAAGAATACTCATAACAACAGAAAAAGTTGGGGTGTCCAGGCACCAGAGCACTTTGGGGTGGTTCCGCATTTTCCGGCCTGTTGCCCAGAGTCTTTTCTGATTGGCGAGTGTGCTACCACATTCTGGCTTTCCTTGATGTGTTCCACTGTCATGTTGAACTCCTGAAGCTGCCGTTATTTGGCTTAATCCTGTCCTGGAGTGGGCAATGTTATTTTGAATCTGCCTAATTTTGCTCCTGTTTTATTAACTTGTAGCGACTCTCTACAGCTTTCCACCCAAGCTGAAGCCTTCTGGCATCCCAGGAGGCAATGGGCCTGCTGTGCCTTCACTGCTGCTTGAGCCATCCAGCTCCACTCTCCACCGTTGCTTGCTTCAACCAGGTCTGAACAGGGGCGGGGGAGGACTGCATCACTTGGACCTGGCTCTACTCCCTGCTGGTAGCAGAGCCAGCTGGGTCTGAGCTAGAGAGCAGGGCAGGGGGTGGGAACCACATCGCTCAGACCTGGTTCCCAGTGGGAGCAGAGCCAGGAGCAGAGCTGGTGAAAGCAGTGGTGAAAGGCACCAGGCTTTGAAAAGCTGGGGCTGTAACACTCACTGTGCCGTGAGGGAGCGGGGAGCCTGTCCTTCCCCTAGGTAAGGGGTGGGCAGAATATGGCCCATGGACCAGATTTGGCCTGCCAACTGATTGTATTTGGCCCGTGGCTGCTCCTGAGGTGCTCTGCATGGGTCCAAGACTGTGCAACACTTCTACCTGTACCTGCCCTGAGCCTACTGATGGCACCACCTTGGCCCCGACCCTGGGCAGCATGCACAGCTTCCTGGCGGGGTGGCTGGTGCTGCTGCTGTGCCTGCCTGGGTATTGCTTGGCTCCCCCTGCTGCTTCCTACTTCTGCTGCTCTGTTCCAGGTCAGGAAGAAGCTGCAGCCAGGTGGCTCCTGGCTATCTTCCACCCACTTGGCTGTCTAGTGCAATCTGTGGGTGTCTGAGTGCAGGAAGACAGCTGGGAACTGGAGCCTCATGTGCTGGAGTAGGAACCCCCCCAGCTTCAGCTTCCCTCCTGCCTGGAGCAGTGCAGCTGGGGCAGAAGGATCTCTGCTTGAGGCAGTAGGAGCTGAGTAGTACCTGGGTGGCTGCAGCTGCAGCAGTTGTGCTGGGATGCTGTGCATGCTGGCCAGGGGCAGGGCTGGGGTGGGTGTGGATAGGACTGTGGCATGGGCTGCCCTGAGCAGGAGTGAATGGGGCTTGGCCCCATGCAGAGCTCTGCGGGGGCAGGTATGGGTGGGTTGGGGTGGAGGGGTGAAATGTAGTTGCATTGCACCATTCAAGTGAGCTCTGGTGCCTGTGCTCCCTGCTCCCCGCTTTCTTCCTTGTGGCCCCTGCCCCGAGCTAGCTCCTAGGACCTAATGTGTGGGCAATCTCTACTACCCCCAACACCCCCCCCATACACCTGTCCCCCCACAATGTACAAGGGTAAGACTTTATTTTGAGTTATTATGCAGTTGCATCAATGTACATAACTCAAGCATAAATAAGGACAACAATATTTTTTAAATAAAATTAAGCAGTATTATAGAAGGTGTTTGATTTTTAGTATATATTTTTTTTTTATCTAACTTGTTAAAATGATATCTTTTGAAATGACATGTGTGCAGCTGTTGATGGATCACCAAAACTTAAGTGGCCTGTCAACTAAAATAATTGCCCATCTCTGCTCTAGTTCTTTGTCCTGCCCCTGCTCACCAAGCCTCTAGTACAGGAGTCAGCAACCCCGGCACATGTGCTGGGCTCTGGGTAGCTGCAGCAAGCAGTGGGGAGGCTGCGAACAGCTGTGCCAGGCTCTGGAGCCCAGTCACTAGCTCTGTATCTGGAGCAGGGAAGAGACAGGGTTGCGCTGCCTCAAGCCCCTCCCCCACTGCCTGCTCTGAGGTGTGCATGCATGTGCCAGTATAGAGCTGATGCCTGGGATCTGGAGCCTGGCACAGCTGTTTGGAGCCTCCTGGCTGCAGCTGGCCCTGGCTTTGGGTAGCTGCTGCCAACTGGGAGCCCAGGCTGCTCCCAGCAGGCAGCTGGGATGCTGTAAGTCCTGCTGGGAGCAGCCTGGGCTCCAGCAGCTACCCAGAGCTGGGGTAGCTGCTGAGCCACAGAGCCCGGTCTGGGGGGCAGAGCCTTTGGGTGTGGGACAAGGGGCAGCAGGGCTGGAGGGGCAGGGGCTTTGGGTGGGGGGCAAGGGGCACAAGCAGGGCATCCTGCCCTCACTTTTTTTTTTTTTTTTTTTCTGGCATGCCGGCTCTCCAGCACCTTCCAAGGTAGGCACTGGGGTTGATGAGGAATGGAAAAGTACTGAAAGGAGTGGTTGAAATCCCTGCTAAAATGGTGTATTCTGAGTTTATTATGCATTTTTGCCGTTTTCATTATTATCCAAATGACTGTGTTGCTTACGCTGTTGTTCATCAAAAACTTCCCACAGTGTTTCTAGGTTCTCTAAGACTGAGCTGCAGATGATGGTGCTCAGGGAGGTGGCCTATGAGTGTGAACGACAAGAAAATACCAAAGGCCTTATGAATATAGAGGTGTAAGCACAAGTGCTTACAAGGGGGAATGATGAGGAATGGAAAAGTACTGAAAGGAGTGTATACTGTCGGGACAGGATGGGGGGATGAGGCTGAAGGCCGAATGAGAACAATACAGCGGCCTTCAGGATAAGCTTATCAGGGAACAGCTTGAGAGAGTGCGCTTGGTTCAGCAAGACACCAGGATGAGTCACTGTCAGACTGCCAAGAGTATGTTGCGGGGTGGGTTGATCTGTATGTAATTTATCAGTATATAAAGTAGCCTGTGCCTTGTTCTTGTCGAGAACTAGCTGCCCCTGCTTTTTCTCCCATGGCCATGCAAAATAAAGCGCTTCTGTTAGCCAAACAGTGATCCCATCTGAATTTCCAGAACAGGGTGTTTTTCAACACTTCGGCCAAAAACCATTGCCTACCCCTGCTCTACTAGCAAATCATGGCTGTGCATGTGAGGGGCAGTCAGAGCAGGTTTTTTGCCTTAATGTGTTATGGCTCCACTAAGCTGAACAATACTAAGCTGATTAACATTTATTCAGTTAACAGTGTAAGATCTGTCAAGGCCCTTAGTGCAAATATTCTTTTGCTTGTGACCTACTAGAAAAATGTTTTTATACAGATCCTCAGCTGACTTAAAGAAATCAGTTGAATTATTTCAGTGTTGCTATGTAAACTGTGTGTTGACCTGATTGATATATCCAGTGTATAAATATATATGGCTCATTTAATAGGCTGTAAGAAAAATGATCAAGGGGGACATGGCTCCAGAGTAAGCCTTCCATACCCAGATAGTACTTGAAGTTTACTGTTGCATAATGACAGAGCCATTGACTGGAGGGAATCTGGGTCAAGCTCCTGTGGAACCAGTAGAACTATTTTTTGATAAGGACCCTGGGCTCAAATGGAATAGAACAAAAGAAGCAGACTAAGTATGCTTAAGCCACTGTTGCAGGCTGGAGGTAGGGAGATGGGTATAGACTCTTCCTCAGTGCTTTCTTCTGCTATTAAACCAAAGTAACAATAGGGCAGCTATTCGGTTTCTATTCATTGCTGGTCACAAGCTCTTGAAGGGAAAAATTACAGATACCAACTCAGACCTGCAGCCAAAGGCCTGGGCTTTGTGTAGAACAGGGGTGGGCAAAATGAGGCCTGTGGGCTGGATGTGGCCTGCCAGGTCATTCTATCCAGACTGCAGGC
>NW_017728909.1:43920925-43928090 GCF_001723895.1 Crocodylus porosus
AAAAAAAAAATTAGAAAATTAATATATAACTGCCCCTGGCTGCCTGTAATGTGGCCCTTGATGGCTTGCCAAGACTCAGTAAGTGGCTGTCCACTGGAAAGAAAGTGACACAGAAGGGGGTGCACTCAGAGATTGCACAAGTTACTGAGTTGCAGTTATCTCTATGGTAGGGGTGGGTGATTATTTGGGCCCAAGGGTCACATAGGGAGTTTTGATGAGCTGTCATGGGCTGGGTCAGCAGCCTTGCAACACTTGTGAAAACTGCCTATGAGTTTTGGGCAGGCAGGGAGCAGTGTTTGGGAGCAGGATGGGCATAATATACTCTCTGCACACCCTGCCCTGTGGGGTTTTGTGTTTTAGGATGTGTGGTGGGGGGATGTGTGCAGGTCTGGGCGATGGAGGGGCTGCTTGGGGTGGGGAGGTAGGGTGAGGGGAGGGAGTGGGAGGCAGGTGTCTACAGCAGAGCTCATCTGATCAATAGCTACCCCCACAATGCTTTGCATTGGGCTGAGCCCTACCTGGGGTAGCCCATGCCATGCTCCTGCCCATGCCCACACCTGCTGGCCTCAGCCAGCACACAGCTTCTGGCAGGGCTGTTCCCAGTGTGGCTGCAGCTGGCTGGGTGCTGCTCTGATCCCCTCGTCTCCAGTGATGGCTTCTCTTCCTGCTCCTGTACCTGCTGCGCCCCTCTGGGGAGGCTTCGTCCAGGTAGCTCCTGCTAAAGGCAAGGGGAGCAGAGTAGCACTAGGAACAATCCCTGTGGGACCTGTGGACACAGACTGGCCCCTGGGTTGGTGGACACGTGCGGGAGGGCGGCATGGGCGGCCCGGGCAAGAACAGGTGGGCTTGGCTCTATGCAGAGTGCTACGTGGGCAGCTGCAGGCCAAATCCAGTCAGTTGGTAGGCTGGATCTGGCCCACAAGCCATATTTTTTCCCATTCCTGCTCTATGATTATAATAAGCACTAACAGCAGTTTTCACCAGCTGAGTAGATGACTTGTAATATATTTAGTCTGTGAATTATTGTTAGTAAAGTACTCTCTTCAAAGTGATATTAGGAACAAAGGGAGAAGCATTGTAGAAATCTAGGATTTTATTCAGTGGATGTAATCAGTTTTGAATAACAGCCTGCACCCAACTCTCAATGCAGGACTAGCTGTCTGTAGGTGGGGGGGGAAATAAGACTTACAACTGACATCTTTAACCATTTCAGAGAACAGCTGGTAGACCTAAGCTTGGTGTGCTGTTACACCCTTTTATTATCTAACTTCTTTGAGCTACCAAGGGGGTAGTTGTACAAGGCAACCATGGCAACTGACCTCTAAGACAATGAGGAAAACTTCACAACTAATAAGCACCCTGATGACTTGAAAGCAGGTAGAGGCAAATTTTATAGCTGTGAGAGAACTAAAACATATGCCTCTCTCTGTGTGACTTAACTAGAGAAGGATCTTTCCCCTAATGATTGGGTAAAGGCAATGTAAAAAAAACTGCAGATGAAAAATGTAGGTTAAATGACACAATATCAGTCATTATAAAAAGTAAGAGCTCAACTGAGACTAGTAGGCTGAATATATCTGAGAATGTTGGATTAAATGGGAAACATAGGATACATGGGTGAAATAAAGGTGAAGTTTTGCACAGCATTTTTCAGTAATTGCCATACGCAGTTAAGCGTCAAAACAAGCATCTATATTATAGCTAAGGAGGCAGATTTCAATCTAGCTAGACTTTTCTGGAAGGTGGTACAGGTGAAAGAACTAAATTTTGCTAATAATGTCTGTATATTTCATGAAATTTCCTTTAAAATGTTAATAGGATTTTGTTTCTAAGATTTCCTAAGAAACGGCAGCAATTTGTCATCTATTTTTAAGTAGTTCCTTGTTAATTCTTTGTCAGTTCATGTTTTCTTGTTTGTTTTTCTTTTAAATATTCTTCCCTGGGTCTATAAAACTAGTGTAAGAGAGAAAACCGACTACATAGTAAGAGTGTTTGTGTCTTCTGTTAGAATCTTGTGTATAATCAGTCACAGTTATAGTAACCTCACAATATTCTTAATAGCAGAAGTCAGTTTTCGGAGAAATGCTGCTACAGTCAAGGGATAAGTGAGCAGGGCATGAGTCCTGGGCACCCTTGTATGGGTGATGCATGGAATGATGGCAAGTCTGTGGGGTAGTATTAGCAGCAGCAGCAGTTGGGTACATGACCTCTCTGATGCCACTGCAGTAGATGCAACAACAACAGGCAAGGCCAGGTAGATGGCTCCACTCCAGAAGCAGCTTGGGACTCTGAGTATTTGGTACAAATGATGTAATTCCTTAGCGCATCTAACGCAGGGTAACTGATGAGACTGCTCTAGGGATGGGAGGGGGAAAAAAACAGTGGCTACTGATGGCAGTTGTACAATCACAGTAATGGTTACACCAGCAACTGAAGTTGTAGTTGCCCCTGTGCTCCATATGTGCCCAGCTGCATCACTATACTGTTGTTTTCCTTCCGTCTTGCCTGTACCCCATAGATTTGCTCATTTGCAGCTTTTGCAAAGGTGATTCCTTGTGAAGAGGTGTTGAGTGTCTTATGATAAAACTCTGCATGAAAAGTGTTTAATTTATTACAGCTATTCTATAGAAGTTTTTAACTACATTTTAAGAATGTCTTATAATTGCTTTTTGTTAAATGACAGTGATTGGGAGATCTTTTCTATGTTCTGGCTTTAATTGACATAACTGATGCATGCCCATTCAGAAAATTCAAACAGGACCCCAACATTACTATGGGTATAATTATAACTCACGTTGATGCACAATTTTTAAATTATCTTGGTCAGGTACCATAATGGTGGAGCAGATTGGCCAGTACCGAGGCCTGGCAGGGCCTAGCCCAGTGATATTTCTAGCCAGGGTACACAGGGAGATCTTTTGAGCTGAAAGCGTGAGAAGATAAGTAGATAAGCTCAGTCTCTGCCTGCCTGGCCCATCTGCAAGGAGAGAAGCACTGTAATAAATAAGTTCATTTTTGAAATGGCATGCTGTTCAAATCACAGAAATCATGGAGGGGTGCCTTATGTCTGAAAAGGTTGAGAACTGCTTGGCAGGCAAAAACCCAGCAACATGGAAGATATTGACTTTTGCCATTTGAAATAGAAACCAACATGGGTACAACCGAGAACTACTTGAATGCTTTCCTAGGTTGCTGGGTGCGGGTTTTGCACCCCCATTTAAGTGCGTGCTGCCTGGCTACACTATTTATTGTGCACAAGGTAGCTTCATTGAAGCAGCATGTGCTGTGGTCATCTCTGAACTGCAGTACAGACATACTCAGTGACTTTTTTTAGGTGTGCATCTTTTTTCTGTACTAGCTTATATGATTTGATTTTTTTTTTGGAGGGGAAGAGTGTTCTTTTTTGTGTGTGTCTTTTTAAGGCGTGCTGTCAGTTGCAGTGGTTTGACCAGATTTTAATTGATCTGACAGCAGTGCTAGCAGACATCTTCTGTATTTCATTGCTAAGTGTACTTTTATGTTATCTCAACAACTAATCCTCCCAAATTAATTTAAGCATGCAGGCAAGAAATGGGTGCCTCTTCATTTGTATTTAAAGAAGAAAAATACCTAGGTCCCAGTTCTGCAAATATGTGTGTCATTATGTCAGTTAAACCCATTGGGATGTACTTTGTTAAAATGCATGAGCAGTTACAAGATGGGATTTAATTTGTAGGGTTTTACAACTGGTGGTACAGTGTTGGAAACATCAAGCAGAGAGTTCTTGAATCCAGTTTCAGTATTATGGAGGATGTCTTATAAATGGTACATGTTTTTCCTGGTTTAACTTTCAAGTCAGGTCATTTATGGATTCAGTTATTCTGTCGCTTTAGTTTCCTCTGCAGATGATTGCGTGTCAATTCATATTTGTGTTGTTGATCGTTATAAATCAAACGGAACTAAAACTTGTAGTTATTGTGGTTGCATATAAAAATAACTTTAAAAACCTTGAAAGAAATGCTTGTTACAGTATATTTACAGCAGGGTCAATCCTGTAGACTCTTAGTAAAGCAAATGGCCTTCTGAAGTTATTGAGGGAAATGCCATTTACATCACTTATGCTTCAGTTTCTCTGTCTGTAAAATGGGGAAACAATAACCACTTCTGTAACGCAATTTGCACTTGATCAGATTGCAGTGTAACAACTAATTAATAGTATACCCTGTTTTACTACCCTACATCAAGAGCATATTGCTTGAATGTTTTCATATACACAGTTGGTATTTCTGTGTTCCCCTCCTCCCCCCAGTATTCTGTTATGTACACTTGAAATGTTAGAGGAAAAACTTATTTTAAACACTAATCATAATGCCATATCAGACGTAGAATATGCTTCATGTGAATGTAGATCAAAAGCAGGAGAGTTACAGCTGCCTGTGCACAGGGGTGGATGCTGTGTGTGTGTGCAGTATGGACATCCCCACCTGTCGCTGTTGTCTGTAGCTGATATGGGTGCAGGGATCAGCTCCATTCTTGTCCCACTTGAGCTGTGGGTTGCAGTTGTGTGGAAGGGGACAGGGGCAGCAGCATGCTGGTTCCTCCTTCCAGTGCCTACTGTTTTGTTTGTTTGCTTGTTTTGTTTTTTTCTCTTCCTTCTCCATGTCTCCTGCCAGCAGGTGCTGGAAGGAGGAACTTGTTCACTGCTGCTGCCCCTGCCCTTGGCAGATGCAGCCGCAGGAGAAGCCCCAAAGCTGCTCTTGATCTCTGTTGCAGGGAGTAGCTGTGGGGAGCCTGGCTTAGGCAGGGACAGCAACAGCGGCATTCAGGTTCCTCCCTCCACTGCCTGCTTCTGCTCTGTGGAGGACAGAACCATCCTGGGGTGGGGGGTGCAAATCGGGGCAACTGCCCCAGGCCCTGTGCCTTTGGGGGGTCCTGCAGACAGTGCTGCACACCAACAAGCCCCACAGACAGCACCATTGGCTGCCACCCCCCCCCCCAAAGCTTTGTGCTCCATCCGCTTGCTGCCCCCCACACCCATGGGTTGCTTCTGGTTGGGGACATCCGCAGGGTAAGGGCAGGCAGAGAGCAGCAAAGGTTGGAAGGAAGAAACTGCTACTGCCATTGTCCCTGGCTGAAGCTGGCTCCCTGGATGAGTAATTCTAGCTCACTCCCTGCCACTTAAATTCATCCAGGGACAGCAGCAGTGGTATCCATGTGGGGTGGGGGTGGGGGGTAGGTTCCCCTTTTGTGAGGCTGGTCCCTGCCCAGTTTTATGGTGTCGCTTGGTGGCCCAGGGGCTCTGGCCATGCCGTGCCTCCATTCTCCCATGGCCTGAGGAGCAGTGCGCCCATTTTAGTAAGACCTGGATCCACCCACAAATGTGCATTTAACTGTGTTTCTTGACTTTTCAGTATTGAACCATGCAAGCTTGTGAAGTTTGTAGAAGCTCTGTCTCTCTCCTCCCTATCTTCCCCTTGCCCCACTAGTCACTCAAATGCTTTGAGCCACACAGAGCCATTTTTTTTTTAATTTTTATTTTTTTACAATCATTATCCAGGTCAAATCTGTATTATTCCTCCAATTTTTTTTTTCAGACCATATCCATATGCCTAACCTTGCATACTCCTTGTTCACACTCCCAGTGCAGAGGTTCTGCAAGGTAGATTCTGTAGTTGCATACATCTGTACAACTGTACTGTGTTTAGAGGTCCACAGAGTTATCTAATGGGATTCAGTGGAATTGTTATCCTTTAATTAATACAGTCTTCCTGCCTCAAACTTAAGAATATAGTACACTACAATCATCTTAGAGTGGTGTTTTGTCTGAAAAATATTTGTTTCATATGGTTCTTGTGTGGTATCTCTTGCTTCTATATAAAACTGTTTGTCTTGTGTGAAGCTTATCTATTCAGTTGCAATAAATTGTATGATGGGCTTAAACGGTTAGGTGGATTCAACACTGACCATCATCAGCATTACCGTAATTGCGGCTCCCTGCCAAATTGTCTTACCTACCTAATCCTGTCTCTTCAAACATGTCTCCTTGTCATACTCGCATAACAAACTATCCCAAAATTGACTTGTGTAAGTGTTGCAGAAGGTTTAGTTTGCTAACAGTACTGATTGGAAAGATGTAACCTGCAGAACTTCTCCTTATCTACACTGTGAAGTTTCACCAGCAGGGCTCTGTCGAGAAGGGGTATAAAAAGATCACATGGCTCTGCTGACAAACCCCCAGTGAGGATGCAGCTTTGATGGCAGAAGGAGGCTTCTGCTGGCAGAGCTGCTGTCATTAAAGAAAATTGGCTTTGCTCTGGCAGTAGGAAAAACTCCTGCTGGGTGAGTTGCATCAATGCCAGGGCACCCAGCTGCCTCCACACTCTCATCCTGGCAGCCTTCATAGTGTAGAACACCCAGGATTGCCACCTTAAAAAGGCTTTCAACTGACAAGGACACTCCCTCCAGAGAGATAAATCGCACGTTTGAAAGCCACCAGGATACCGTGTGAAGAACTGCTGCAGTACAGAAGAAACCCCCCCACAAATCACACACCTCTGGTTATGACATATCACCCCTCCCTTGAACCTGTATGGAAAATTCTCAAACAACTGCAACCCATCCTAGAAAGAGACCCTACTCTTAAAAAGATCTTCCCAGGGCCATCCACCCTAGCCTTCAAACAAGCACCGAGCCTTGCTAACCTCATCACCAGAAGCAAACTTCCTCAAGCCCAGAACACACCAAAAGGATCCAGACCATGCCATGACAAGAAATGCAAAACCTGCCAACACATCTCCCCCCCACCCAATTACTACATTCAGGAATGCTGATGGCTCTGTTGTGGAATCTTACAGCTACACCTCCAGAAATGTAATCTCTCTCATCCAATGCACCAAATGCCCTGATGGAAAATATGGAGGAGAGACCAAACAACAACTGTGCACCAGAATGATGCACACTGTAAATCTATCAAAGCCAGGAATACCCAATTACTTGTGGGGGCACATTTCTCACAAGAAAACCACACTCTCTCCAATCTCTCAGTCCTGATCCTCAAAGGAAACGTACAAAAAACACTTCCCAGGGACGAGCCTATGAACTCCATTTCATCAACCTCCTGGATACTAAAAATCATGGACTAAATATAGACATTGGATTTATGACACATTATAACCTGCCTGACATC
>NW_017728909.1:43928190-43944096 GCF_001723895.1 Crocodylus porosus
TTACTTGTGGGGGCACATTTCTCACAAGAAAACCCCCCCCCCACCTGTCTCTCACTCTTTGACTCTTCAGTCTACATTTTCACTGACTACCTGTCTTGTATGCATACCAGCCACCCTTTGGCTTCTTCACTTTTCATTCCATCCAGGAAGAGCACACACCAACTGCAGAAACTTTCTTAGCTTGACGAAGGGTTTTTGAACCCGAAAGCTTTCTTAAAAATTGTTTTTCAACTATTTAAGTTGGTCTAATAAAAGATATCAGATTCATGGAAAGATACAGCCTTTGACACTGGTGGTGGTGTCCCTTTCTTGTTGTTTGTTTCAGTTTGGCTGTTGAAACCCAAAGTGTATTTGTACATTAAAAAAATTATGTACCTAGGAAGTCCCCCCCCCCCTTAGTAGAATTGCACTTTAAAAATCTTTTCATCAGTGAACTGAAGTAATTTAGTATGCAGATGTTTCATATATAGCTGGTATGTTCTCAATGGAGTTCTCTGAATGTTTGTATATGGAGCATCATCATAGTGGTGCAACTTGATTCTGAATAATTAAATATAATTAGGCTTATTTATGAAGATCTTACAACCAGCATTTTTTGGGGTGAGGTGGGGCAGGGATGGGAAGAAAAGTACACACATTTCAATTACTTAATTGCTAGGTCTCACCCTCTTAGGAAGAAATATCCTTCCTCTGAAAACTTACAAATATGCATTGTAATATTGATATTGGTTAGATAGTGAAGTGATCTGTCCTGTGCATCAGCGCTGAATTGAATTTGCTGACTAAAGAGTAAAAGGATATTGATTTTTTTTTTTTTTAATTCTTATTAATTTTTGTTCTTCATCATGCATGCAACAGGAATAAAATACCCACTGATGAATTTGCAAGGCTTAATTTGGGAACAAATGTAGTACTCTTTCGCTCTTTCTCCCCCCATCTACTGTTTACTGCATTACCCAGTATCTGAAGAAGTCTCTCATGAGTATTTATTTGTTTAATCATGTTAATAGCATTAGAGTTTATGTTGGGCTTAGAGGGGGCAGAGCTAAAATAACTGCAGCTGTTTGATCCAGTCTTCAAGTTGTGTCAGTAAACTTGTCTAAATTAGTAATATTAACAGCAGTGTTCTGTTTTAAAAGCAGTTAATTGAATTGGTTAGTAATACAGTGGGTGTATCTACGTATGGTGATTTAAGGTGTATTAGCCATTTTTAAGGCACATTAAGGGCATGGGTCTACGTGTGTGTGCCCTTAATGCACCTTTAAAAATGGCAATTTTTAGGTTAATCATTCCTAAATGTAATACCTGCATAAAGAATGTATAAAATTTAGGCACAATTAGTTAAGGCGCCTTAATGCTGTGTGAGTGAGTAGGTCGGAGCTGAGCCTGTAGGGCCCCACACTGTTGCTGGGCACTGCCAAGAAGACAACATGGCGGGTGCTGTTCTGCAAGATGCAGACTGGCGCTGGAGCAGTGGTTCTGGCAGCAGCAATCCCTGTTGGTGTGCAGTAAGTCGACAGAGGAGGCATGAAGGCTCCTGTCAAAGCACAAAGGATGTACCTCCCCCCTCCCCCCAGACTGCCTGCAGGGGAAGAGGGCAGTGCAGTGTAGGCAGGGCCTTTGCTAGTGGCTCCCCCATACCTATTTCTTGGGGTGGGTTTGCTTGTCAGGCAAGGCAGCCCTGCAGGGACAGGATGCCTTGCTGCCCACCCAGGATTTGGGTGCCCTTTAAAGCTTGTGCTGGGGCTCCCACCTGAGACAGCAGGTGGGTTGGGATTGCATCTGCCCCCTGCTCCACCCACCTCTGTCCTGAGCAAGTGTCTGGCCTCCGTGCTGGGCACTGCAGGTAGGAGAGGCAGCATCAGCTCCTGGGGGTTGTGCATAGCTTAATGCTGGGCACAATGTGGGCAGGGGCTCGGCTTTCTCCCTGGCCTGCCTGATCCAAGGCTGAGTCCCTGCACGCTTTGCACCCAGCTTGCCCAGGCTGAACTGCGCAGAGCCCCCAGGAGCTGATGCTGCCTCTTCCACCTGTGGCCAGGTGCTTGCCTGGGACGGAGCTGGGTGGAACAGAGAATGCCATGCCAGGTGCTGGGGGCGGGCGCAGTCCCAGACCACCTGTTGTCCTAGGTGGGAGCCCCAGTATGGACTTCTGAGGGCGGCTGAATCCTGGGCAGGCAGCAAGGTGTCCCTGCAGGGCTGCCTTGTCTGACAAGTAAACCCACCCCAAGGAATAGGTATGGGGGAGCCACTAGCAAAGGCTCTGCCTACACTGTGCTGCCCTTTTCCCCTGCAGGGAGTCTGCGGGGAGGGGAGTATCCTTTGTGCTTTGACAGGAGCCCTTGAGAAGTGCAGGGGAGCCCCTAACAAAGGCCTTGCCCATGCAGCACTGCCTCCTTCCCCTGAAGGGAGTCATGGGGAGGCATGGGTGTCTGGCCCTTGTGCTTTGATAGGAGCCCTTGTGCCTCCTGCCCCTTCTGCCAACATATTGTACACCGGCAGAGACTTCTGCTGCCAGAACTGCTGTTCCAGCTCCAGTGTCTACGCCTTGCAGAACGGCAGTTGCTGCAGCTTCTTGACAGTGCCCAGCAGCAGCGTGGGGTCCTGTAGGCTCGTTTTCAGCCTGCTGTTCTCCAACGCTAGGGAGGCAGGAACATGAGGAGGGGGTGAGAGCCGTGACCAGGCCAACTGTGTTGGGGGTTGTGGGGGGCATAGGGTATTGGAAGCTGGCACCCCCTGGGCTGATACTGGGCTGTATCACCTGGCTGTGCTGCCATGGGCTTCTAGGGACTGTTCAGTGTGCTGACTGTGGCAGGCTGCCCAGCGAGCTGCATTAAGGCGTCCATGTGTAGTTTCGCACCTAAATTGCCTTAATGTGCCTTAGGCTAAGGAGCATTAAGTTTAGGTGCACATGAATTCATGTGTAGACATGCCCAGTGTGTACATTCAATGCCTCCTTAAAGGTGAAAGGGAAAGGAATATTACCTTGACTTATTATTTCAAAAGAAGTATGAAGTATACATCTATTTAATTTAATAATGTAAAACTACTAACTTCATTGTTGTTATTGTGTCTTCAGTCTGCTCTTTCTGTATGGTCTGCTCTCAATATTCTGTACAAGCCACTGCTGCTGCTGGTGTTATCAAATCTTACTGTGAGCATTGTGGTGCTACAGGTTATCTCAGAAGATGATCCATGGTTTGCTTTTCTTGACAAACACATTAGTTAGTTGTGTAGAGGGCCCATGATTTCTTGAGAGTTGCATCTGCCAAGACCCACTCTGCCTGTTCAGGCTCTGCCATGTATGCCATTTGTAATTGGAGCCAGATGGTAACTCCTTATTGGGGGTAATTCCTCGCTGGCTCCATTCAACAGCTTTTGTCACTTTATTTCTCTGAACTACTAACTTGAATAAGCTTTTATTAAACTTTAAATCAAAGATCAAAGTTTCTGTGGCTCCACAAACATTGGCTGTATCAAGTATTTCTTATAATTACCCAAACTTAGTCTGCTCCAGAAATTGTGAGATTTTTAGAAATCATAAATATTACTTTTTTCTAATATCTTTTCTATTTTTAGGATTTTTTGGTTGCAGAAATGAGGGCTTGAAAATGGCTTTAAAATTAATAAAAGGATGAGAATTGCATAATTCCAGCAATAGTGGTTTAAAAGGAAAAAAAGTAAATGGAACATCCTTTAGTATCCCTGCTGATTGCAAAAATGTGACCCTATCAGATGAGAAAAGAATATGGCTTTGAAAGTATACTGCATCACTAGTGCCTTCTCTTAATTTAAGAGGGCTTCAGCTCTAGGACCTACCTCCCCTGGTAAGAGCTGTGTGATGCTATAGCTTGTGTACTGTATGTAACAGGCAGGAGCAAAGCCTCTTAGTTTTATAGGTCAAAACCAACTACTTGTTTTCCACTCAGTTAACAGCAGCCAGCTGCTATAGATTTTGTGACACACAGATATCAGTTTATACTAAATTTTGTTGCTTAATAAATTGACTGCTGCATTCTGTACTGGCTTGAGTTTCTGGGTTCATTTAGGCTCTGGGCTTGTGTATGCACGCTGAAGTGACTTGGTATTGAGGTGCTATAGGTCTACATTATATAATAGTCTGCCCCTGAAAGAAAAGCACATAATCCCAAAATGAAAGTGGAAACTGAGTGAGTAATGAAGCATTCGTGGAGGCTTATTCCACACATCCATTGCAAAGTATCTATGGATCTAACAATACCTCCATATTGTATGCATCATTAACAGAGTAAGGAGGGCAAACACTGCAGCTGATGAAGAGAGCTCAAGCTCACAAAAGTTTATGCATCTCTGGTATAGTTAGTCTACAAGGTGCGTCTCCACCTCGGCTTCTAGAGGGCAAGTGTTGTTTTCCGTACATTCTTTTGTTTGCTTTTCTTCTAGTCTTGGTTTAGCTACTGACTCTCAGTGTATTTTTGGAAACATTACAAACTCTCTTATTCTTTGAGTCCATAAAATGGGCATGAACAGCTTAGTTGCTTCATAGGTGTTTTGCCAGGCTTAATAGTAAATCACTTTGATACGTTTTGATTGAAAGGTATTGTAAAACCCAAAGAATTTGCTAGCTCTTTCTAATAAATTAGAAGATTGCTTAGTAATAGAAGAAAGAGATGAATAAATGGCTGTGCTGCATATTCATTATTTTAAAAGTCATTTTGAGATGCCAGTTTCATTTTGAGATGCCAGTTGCTCTTCAATATCTAGGTTAGTAGCAGGAAAAAATCTCCCTCCCCTTTACTTTTATGTGGGGGTGGGGGTTTGGGGGGAGGTAACAGAAGGAGAATGATGATGGTTGAAGATTTTTATTTTTAAATGTTTAGAAAAATGCTGTAAATGTTCTAAAGCTGTGCACATATGTTCCAAGCAAGCTGAAAAAGCAGTGTCATGCAGTACGTAACACCCCGCCCTACACGCTAGCTGAAAAATAACAAAATATGTGGGTGTCTGTGTGGGGTGAAGCTCAAAAAAACCCTTTTCCTATCTATTGTGCTGTAGCTCTTTTTCTGAGGATGGAGATTGGCATAATTCCTGCATACTAGCCACCTATTGAAAGACCACAAAACACGTGTTGATCTTTGGATGTTTGAACTAGTCATTTCGAGAAATGTAGTGCTTTTTCCTTTGATCAAGCCATGTACTATGTAAACTAGCTGAATCAAAACACTTATTTCCTGTCTAGCAGCAATGCTGTGGTGCATTTGAACAGTGGAAGAGCCTTTTCACTGTGTCTAAAGCTATTTCTGTATTTTTATGCATTTAGTCACCTTCCACTGCACTCCCCTTGTCCAGCAGTGCATAAAACAGTAAAATATACTGTACTTTTTAACTAACAGTGTTTCCTCTCTTTATTTTGGGTTTACTAGATGATTCATTCTATATTTTGATTATTTTTATTACTATTTCATCATTATATGTTTGCATTGGTTGTATTATCCTGTGTAGAGCCATGATCTCTTTACATGAATTATGTTGAAGACCCAGCAGATATATTTGCTCTTCCACATAGAACTTAAATGATTCCTCATAAAAATTGAACAAGGAAATGACATGTATGTGCATAACTGCCCTAAAATGCATCTGAACTGTTGACTGGTCAAAAACATGTGAATTTTAAAGTTAGATATGATGTGCTTGATATACCTAGGTTTATTTGCTAGTCTTCTAAATTGTCTAGTTCAGGGTCTAAGGTTCTGGGTTCTAGTCTTGCCCAAGGCTTAACCTCTAACCTCTGTTGATCCTTCACAGCTGTGTAGAGAATGTCAACAATGCTGTATTTTTAAATGAAATATTTAATTTATGTAACTGTTCCCAGAGAGCTTTAGAATTCTATGATTGCTGATGGCACACTTCCAAGTGTCTTTAAGGTTCTGTTTGGCTATTTAGTTAAACCTCTTGGGTACACTAAATTAGACTGGGAAACTTGCAAAAGTAATTTCTTTGTATTTTTTTGCCTCAGCTGGAACCAGAAAGTAAAAAGTTCAATGACTTTTTAAAGTTTGGGTTAAAATTGAGTAGCAGTTCAGGGGAACTTTTTTCCCATCTTGGCTAAAGGTTTCAAAGCCTGATCCATGATTTTTTTTTTTTTTTTTTAATTTTTTTTTTAATTTTAAGACTGTAAGATAATCCTCCCCTCCATGCTGAGTAGTATTCCTGATTCATGCCTAATATGATATTTTAGTAGGTAAGTGATGTGTGGAGGGAGCGTGCTGGTATACATATTTTTCTAAAGTAAGATTACCCTTTGCTTTGGAAAGAACTTGATGGAAATGATCCTCTTTATTCTGTATTCTTTAGGGGAGACGTGGCAATTCTTTCTCTAAAATATTTGTTAAATAGTGGTTAATGAATCACTTCTCTATCTTTTAATCCTTTGGATGCCAAACAGGTGTGGAGCAAATGTACCCTGTCCCACTAGGTTCATCTATGCGTGCTGTTCATGCGCTGAAAGCTTACTGCGCAGTAAAATACTGCACAGACACGCTCCCAGGGAAAGCTTACTACGCTTGTGCCTGTTGAGGGCAAATTTGCTCCCAATGGGAGGAGTTTTAGTGCAGGGCTACTCCTGCTCTACTCTGCTCCTATACAGAGGCCAGGGGGAGCTCTAGGCTTCCCCGGATGCCAGCCCCTCATTATCCCTCCTTTCATGTCTGCTGCTAATGTGGACATTGCACTGAGAAGCAATTGTCCCTTCCACAGCCTTGCATGGTAGCACAAGGAGGATTAGACCACATGTACTACTATGAATACGGTTTTTCAAGAAAATTGGCCCCATCCATGAAGTATGTGCATGTCTACAGCAGGATCCACAGTGGCAGCATCTGGAAGAACTAGTTACCAGATTCTGACATTTCCCTGCTTCTCTTGCCCTTGTTTTACTTTTTCTGAAACATAAAGTGAATTAGGTTTTCTGGGCAAAAGTTTGCTAACATATACACCCCTGAAACATGGAAGATGCTAACATTTGTTTGGCATCATTTGAATACTGCAGAATATATTGTATAACATGATATTCTCTATGCGTCTTATCCACTTAGATAACATGGCATGCTAAACTGACATCATATATTCTAAGCTTCTGTATCTGTTGTCGCACTGAATTTGCCTAAGAGGAATTTCTATGATCATTAATAAATGGGAAGAAATACATTTCTGCACACTGTTCTTGAAGTAAATCATTTAAAAGTGGAAGTGTTTCTAGGTATGCTACTAGAGCTGGGCATCAGAAACTTAGCAGTGACAGCAATGAAATATTTCCTTTTAAAGCCCTAATGGCAGGCATCCGCAAGATCACAATTTTAGTCCTTTAATTATCTGCTGAAATCCCGAATTTCTTCAAATGTAAGAAATAGCATTCTTGACCATATTTATTTATTACAGTGTTCTGTTTTTACATATTATATTTGCTTTAGTTAAAAACTTGGTGAAAATGTTTGTAGTAAATCACTTAAATTTTCCCATAAAAAAAAAACCCCTAAATTTTTATTTTTGGCATTGTTGGGGGGTGGGTGGGAAGGAGGAACACTTTTTAGTCCTAATTCTGAAGCTGTTAGTTACATGAGTAATCTAGTGGGCAGTGTGGGCACATGGAAATCATCTGAATTGCTTGCATGATGGATTACTCATATTGGTAAAAGTTTCAGGTCTGGGACTTCTTAACAAATGTTAATAGTTTTGTGTTAAGATCTGCAAATTTTAACTTCTCAAACATAAAAAATAGCTTTTCATTTTGTGATCTGGCAAGATGGAGTTCAATGAAGCCGAGATGCTTCATTTGGCTCCCTGCAGCTTTGGGACGTTTTAAAAGGTTCTAGTGAGAAGAACCTGTATAACTTGAGTGGCATAGCCACACAAATGAACCCTTCATTCTGAGCTTAAAAAAAAAAAAAAAAAAAAAGGGCAAGCCATCCTATTTCCTTACTATGAGTGGACAGCTTTTGTATTTTAATAGGCTTTTACAGTACTGTCTTTGAGTTAATGTTCTACTTTCTTGGATCGTTGAAATTTCTAATCAAAGTACTTGATATTGGTTTCTGTTGTATGCTTCATATAAAAAATCAGCTTACTATATACTCATGGCATGTTGGTGGCATAATGTATCAAGTCAGAGTTTTTAAAATGAGCTCTTTGGTATAAACTATCGTAGGCCATTCAACATGACCATGAGTCTGTCGGTCTGGTTGGTCTGTCGTGTCTTTTACTCTTTGGGGAAAAATGAATAAAGCAAGAGTTCAACTTCTCTTAGTCCAGTAAAATTAAAGTTTGAATTCAGAAGGTGGCAAAAGACCCATCAACAAAAATATACAGTGTTGTAAGGTAAGGCGCAGGAATACTTCAGTGCATGTCTCTTCCCCAGTGGTTTCACAGACTTTTTTGGTGTTTCATTTAGTAAGCACTACCTCCAGAGCAGACTTCAGCATTGATTTCTATGTATGTATTAAGGAGATGATGCTGACAGACCACCAAGTTCTTTGCTATCTTGATATGTCCAAAAGTTATTGATGGACTTAGTTGCCTTTGTACTACTAGAGTGTTGTCTGTTTGTGTTGCTTATGTTTGTCAATTTGCATTATATATTCTTAGGTTGATAGTGAGTTACTAACAAGCTTATTATAATCTACTTGAGTCTGATTTCAGCCTGTTTCTGAGAATATCTTCTTTTTTTCCCCTTTGCCTTTATAAGCATCTAAGCATCAGATAATATGCACGGTGATCTAAGTTGTGGTAATAGAGGATGTTTATACACGTGCTCTGGGAATTGGCGGGGAGGCAGGGGGCTTTAATGAGAGTGACTTCAAGAGCCGCTCTCCTCAAAATGACAGGAGTGTCCGGTGTATCGGCATCCCTGTGCTGAAAAATGGTGGTGGGGGCACTTTAGCTAAAGCTCATTCAATGAGCTTTAGTTAAAGTGCCCCTGTCACCATTTTTCAGTGTGGGGACACTGATACATGTGACGCTGGAGTCTGCTGGAGCACGGTAATCACCATGCTCCAACAGACTTGTTTAATCAAGTCTGTTCTGATGTGATGAATTACAGTGCATCCGGGCAGCCTTGCTGCACACTTTTAGGTGTCCAGAGTGACATAGATGCTACCCTGTAGAACTAGTAAGATTTGGTGGAAGTGAGGAAGAATAAAAATTATTTAGGCTACTGAAAGACTAAGTGGCTGGAGCTCAGGTGGTCCATTTGAACTTCAACATGTGGATTAAAAATGTTTTAATGAGAAGACTGTAGCCCTTGCGTTCAAAACAGTTTTTCTAAGACTATTGTTTGCATAGGTTGATGACTTTAGATCATGAACAATTATTAATATATTTATTTTTTGTCCTTTCTTGTAACTGGGCATCTTCTACAAGTTACATGGACTGCAAAAGTGAAGAGAAATGCAAGGAGAAGCTTATACTAAATATTGAATGTGTAATTTTAAAGATGACAGGGCTCTACCTTTAACAAGCAGAAAGCTGTTTAAATTTAGACAGTTCTAGCATTCAGGAAAATGGTGATTCCTAATATAGCAGAGAACTCTTCTAATTTCTAATACAGCAGTAATGGAGTCTAATAGCTTATTTCAAATGATACATTTCTGACCCCTGACCCAACAGAAAATATTGTCTAAATACAAAAATAGAGATGGTTATTCCAGAATACTCATTTGTTACAATCCTAGGCAAAGTAATATTAGACGACTCAGTAAAAAAGACTATTTCTGAAAGAGGAGAGTTACAGCAGGGCATACACAAATGATGATTATATCTACACTAGCCAATTGTCAAAAATGATGGGGGGGGTGGGCAGGGATGAAGCCTTGCCCCCTACCTCCGGTCCCCGGGCCCACTCCCCCTTCCCTCCTGCTGCTTGGGGCCTGGGCTTGTCCCTCCCCCCGCTCCATCCCCTGTGTCCTTACCATCATGGTGACAGGCTGCCTTCTGTCAGAGCACTTCTTTGTGCTCTTATTGGCTGTTTGTCAGCCAATCAGAGCATAGATAAAGCATTACAAATTGACAGACTTAGACTTTTATAACATTAGAATGCACACATGCACCCTTCTTTTCCCACTCCCCCGCCCCACCCCACCCTGCCTCTGTAGATCAGGGGTGGGAAAACGGTGGATCCGGCCAGTGGCTGGACTCCATTTGCTAGCAGCCCCTGCCCAGTGGCTGAGGCTGGTTTCCATGGAGACCCCGGCAGCAGCCACGCTGTGATAGCATGTGGCTGGGATTTCTGTGGACACCAGCCCCAGCAGCACTGTCAGGGCATGTGACGGTGCGGATCTACTCCGGTGCCGGTCTAGGATCTTGTGGTGGTGACAGCGTGGTCTGGAGCCAGGGCAGAGCTGCGGTCTGCAGCCTGCATGCATCAGGCAGGGGCATGCAGGCAGAGGATCGTGACTCTGCCCCAGCTCGTTGCAGCAGTGACAGCGTGGTCTGAAGCTGAGGCAGAACCGCGATCTGCTGCCTGTATGCACAGACGGCAGCAGCTGATCCCACCCCACTCCCACCTGCAGCACTGCCCCTCCTCGGTCCTCCCACCAAGAAGAGGCTGGTACGGCTGGTATGGCTGGTGCCGGTCTTCATGGAAACCCTGCCCTATGCTATCACATCATGGCTGCTGCTGGGGTCTCCATGGAAACTGGACCCACTTACGTGGGCAGAGGGTGCTGGGAAATGGGAGTCCCCTGCCGACCGGATCCAGCCAGTTCTGGAGCCTGTAGTAGAGGAGGGTGGTCAGCACGACAGCCTTGTAAACCAGGACCTTCATTGGCTTCTGAAGGTCTCTATTTTTGAAGACATATTGCTGCAGCTGGAAGAAGGTGGCACTGGCACAATTATGACCTGGTGCTGGACTTCATCGATGGTAGCCTGTTGAGAGAGGTGGCTGCTGAGATACAGAAAGTGCTCTATGTACTCCAGAGCCTCCCTGCCTACACAGATAGTGTGAGGGATGGGGGAGGGTTGGTGGAGAACTTTGGTCTTTGCGATGTTCAAGGACAGGTCAAGTCCCTTATAGAGATCTAAGCCTATACATTTTTAGAAACTGACATAAATTGTCTTTTCTTTAAGAGACCAAAAATGGGGGATGGGAGGGGTGGGAGAGGTATAGGGATAAACTTGATAAATAAGATAATTTTTTAATTAGATTTCTATTATCACCAGTCAGTGGTCCTAGTAATATGTGATTACTTTCATGTCACTTTCCCAAAACGTTCTTGTAATTGTAGGTCTGTATCAATGAAGACAGAAGGATATCATGAATATAATGGAACAGGAATGAAATCTGGGGCCTCCTGTGTTCTCCTGAGCTGCCGGTGCCAGACCACAGCCAGCAAGGCCAGCTGTACCTTGTCATGCATCCAAAGATGCATCTCAAGCCAGTCCAGAGAGGTGATACTCCCCCTCTGTGACTTTAGTCAGGCTGCAGTTGGAGTACTGAGTCCAGTACTGGGCGCTGCACTTCAAAAGGGATGTGGCCAGCCTGGAGAGGGTTCAGAGGAGGGCCACCCATTTGGTGAGAGGGCAGCAGGGAGACCTACAAGGAGAGACTGAGGGGCTTGAACCTGTTCAGCCTCAGCAAGAGGAGGCTGAGGGGGGACCTGGTGGCTGCTTATAAACTCATCAGGGGAGATCAGCAGCAAATAGGTAGAGCCCTTTTCTCATGAGGAACAATGGTAATAAGCTGATGGAGAATAGGTTTAGGGTAGAGATCAGAAGGCAATATTTTATAGTTAGGGTGGCCAAAATGTGGAACCAACTCCCCAGGGAAGTGGTCCTCACCCCTACCATGGGCAAATTCAAGAGGAGGTTGGATGATCACCTGTCTGGGGTCTTGTGAACCCAGCATTCATTCCTGCCTGTGGCAGGGGGTCAGGCTAGATAATCTGTTCAGGTCCCTCCTGACCCTAGCTACTATGAAACTAATGCTTGATATGTGAACTTTTAAGAAGTATATCATGGGAAGAGTATTGGTTTCCATTTTTTTGTCTGTACATTACAGATAACATTTTTGTAACCTTAGCAGGATTATGATTCATATATTTAATAGGTTCCAGCATCTAAAATTCATGAGTTTTAAGCTTAGGGTTACCATATGTCTGGGTTTTCCTGGACACGTTTTTATTTTAGATCCTCTGATTTCTGTCCAGGCAGTTTTTAAATATGATTGAATGTCCAGGATTTTGGTCTGCTTTTCCTGGCACTTCCCTGCTTGCCCTAACAAGGAGCTGCTTGGGTCTGGGGAGAGTGGGAGGAAGGTGATTGGAGGCAGGGGGCACCACTTATGTGACTGACATGCAGCCAGGCAGGGTGGTAGGAGCAGTTCCAGAAACTGGATGCAGGTAAGTCTGTGGGGAGTGGGGGCTGGAGGACCAGTACTTGGGGACTGTTCAGAGGGGCTGGTGGGGGGTGAGTCTGTGTGGGGGAGGGGGTGGTTGCCTGCTGGCTCTGGGTGAAATTCTTTGGGTGTTGGGGCTGGAGCAGAGCAGAGGAGTGGGGGGAGGTTCCTGCCCCTCCAGTAAGGAAAGGAGGTAGGGGGAGCCCTTATATGGAAGAAGCAGAGAGCTGTATGGCTGGGCTGGCAGGGGCAGGGCAGCTAGCAGATGTTATAGGGCTGTGGGGAGCAGGGGGGTTGTGGGTTGGAAGTGAGGGGCACCAGCAGGGCTGGGGATGCTGTGGCTTGGGGGGTGAGGGGCACTGGGGTGTGTGACGGGACTGTGGGGCATTGGCAGTGCCAAAGGGCTGTGGGTTGGGAGTGAGGTGTACCTGCATGGCCCAGGGGGGCAGGGGACTGGGTTGGGAGTGATGGGCACTGGCAGGGGTCAGGGGTCTGAGGGTTTGGGGTGAGGTGCAGCGGGGGGGGGGCTGTGGCTTGGGAATGAGGGGCAACAGAATGGGTAGGGGTTGGGCAGTGGTATATCATTGCCCCACACCCCTGACAGATGTCCTGTCTTTTTTTGGAACTGGAAATACTGTAACCCTATCTGTAGTAGGCGGGGCTTCAGTGTTGACAACTATGAACAGATTCTAGTAAGTCTCTGGGACACTCATTTGCATTCAACTTGTTTGCTCCCTTGGCATTGCATTAGATTCAGAATTCTTTGTATCTCCTTTGCCTCCCACTCCTTGCTTTAATATTCCAGTAGCAGTTGTGATGTAAGCTTGTAGAGTTCTGAGTAACTGGCATGGGCACTTTCTTCTCAGCAAGGAATTTATTAGCTGCATCTCAAGGTAGGGTAGAAGGAAGAGTTTTTTGGGAGCTCCATTGTCTATTTTCATGCCAGACTAAGAGCTTTGCTGAAGTAGGACAACTAGCTCTACCTGAATTTAGTTCAAATGCTTAGTGAAAGATGATTCATTGCCTTCATGCAGTCACTATGAGTGCATGTATGGGAAGAGAATAAATGAACTAGAAACCAATAACTGGATATTGCTCCCAAATTTGTTGACCCCGGTTAGGTTACTAGTGTCTGGGGACTTTTCTGACTTGCTGAAGCTTATGTACCATCTATAAATAGCTAAAAGGCATCTCACACTACCCAGACCAACAAAATATGCTGCAGTGTCTATGGGGAGAAAGCTATGTTGACTTTACCTTTGCATCTCAGGTGATTTGCCCATCAAGGGATTTCTGTTCCATTAGCGTGACTCCTGAACAACAGGATGGATTCTACCCCAGGTGTTGATAGTTTTGCCTTTATCTATTTTAAATGCATTTGGGGCCTGTAGATTGTAGAAGTTGGACACTGCTGCAATTCTAATATTATAAAAGCTTAAGTCTGTCTGGCTTTATTTGCGCTTGGATTAGCTGACAAACGGCCAATCAGAGTGCAAACAAGCATTCCAACAAGAGCTGGCAGCCGGTAGAGCGCAACCATGATGGTGGGGGCACAGTGGGTGGGGGGGATGAGGCCAGCCCTGCTCCGCTCCCTGGAGGTGGGCAAAATGGAGTGGATGGAACAGGGAGGTGGTGTTTGGTCAGCAGTGCTGGCCTCAACCCCCCTCCCCCCTGCCCTGCTTCCTGCAGGTGGCGAGGATGTAGTGGAGGGGCGGTGGGACGAGGCCAGCTCTGGTGGCCTTGCTCCCGCCCCCGCTTCTACTCCTTGCAGGTGATGGCAGGGGGGAGTGGGTTTGGGACGCTGCGGGGGTGGGGGTGGAGGACACTGGCTCTGGCCTTGGCTTGCCCCTTCCCCCTCCAATTGTTGCCGCCTGCAGGGCCTAATGCAGGTTGATGTAGTGGCAGTGAAGGGAGGAGTGGGTCCCAAACAAGTTGGGGGAATAACAGGTGCGCTGCGGCAGCAGGGGGAGAAGAGGAATGGGCACTGCTGCAGTGGGGAAGGGGGGAGCAGACCTGGACCCCAAACAACCAGAGGTAAAGGGGAAGTGGGCCTGGACAGGCGGGGTGGGGTTACAGGGCTCTGTCCCTGTATGCTTCTCCTCTTCCCCCCGTCATTCCTGATGGGCAGTTGGCTCGTAGTTACTGAAGGATATATCTCTGAAAATTGCTCTATAGAGAAGAATTGCTAATAGATTTTTTTTTTTAATGCAAGTAGCAAGGATTATTAGTACAATTATGTATTTGGAATAAGTTGAATATTCTTTTGAATGCCACCTGCTTCCTTGGGTCTGATCACAAGGAGCCAGCATAGATTTTTAGTCACTTTTGCACCTTGTAATTTCATGCTAAATGTGCACCCAGTACAAAAGATGAACTTAAGGTGTTCTCTCTGCTAACCAACACAGAGTAAATTATTTTTTTAATAGGACTGGTACACAATGGTGGGAGTTTTCCCCCCTACTTCAAAATGCACTAAAAACATTGTAGGTGGATAGATGGATATATTTATTTCTTCATTAGATTTGTACAGCCCAGCACTAAATACAGTTGTGCTTCCTAAAGTATTTTATCTGTATAATTAAATTGTACTAGCACTTTTATTACTGGTAATATGTTGTTATAAAATCAGAGAAGTCAGTTTTTTCAAAACTAATAGACTAGCAGCTATAAATATTCTAGTTATCTTTTAGGGAACAAGTTTTAACTTTTGTGTAATGAAAGTATGTATGTAGTCACTGGAAATGATTTTACATAGGCTTAACATATAGAATTATTTCACTTCTGAGTTGATTACTGCCAGAAAATTTTTTTTATCTTGAAGGACCAAACTTGTTATCCTCATGGTATTTTAATTAGGTAGGTAAGTTGCTATGCAGGATTTAGTTTTTCACTACAGGAGAGATTCTTTTACTTTTTTGTGTCTTTCTACAGTTAACCAGGTTCTAGTAATAACTAAGATGTACAACACATCTTTTAAAAATGGTAGGTTAAAAAATAACTTCCTTTTTAAAGCAAGTCTTCTGCTGTTTCTTTATTAAATACCACCTACTTAAGAATTTGTAGTTTTATGCACTTTTTTTAATGCAAGTAGGAACAATGCTACAACTACAATCCAGATTACTGTGCCTACTTTTCAAGCCCAAGAGTGTAGACTGAAAATGAAATTGTAATCTGGTGATGCAATTTATTCTGTAGTATGAATGGAATTTAGGGCAATGTCTGTAGTCAAAGTGTCCTCCTATTGTAAGCTTTTAGATCTCAGGTGCTTATGATTTTTAAAATAATTTTGGAATGAAATCTTTCATGCTTGATTTCTGGGTCAGACTAAACTTATAGTTTCATAGTTTCCAGGGTCGGAAGGGACCCGAGTAGATCATCTAGTCCGACCCCCTGCCATGGCAGGAAATAATACTAGGGTCAAATGACCCCAGGAAGATGTTCATCCAACCTCCTCTTAAAAAACCCCCCAGGGTAGGAGCCTGCACCACTTCTCTTGGAAGTTGGTTCCAGACCCTAGCCGCCCTGACTGTGAAGTAGCGCTTCCT
>NW_017728909.1:43944411-43967158 GCF_001723895.1 Crocodylus porosus
GTCATCAGCAAATTTGAACAGGGTGCTTTTTACCCCCTCGTCCAAGTCGCTGATGAAGATGTTGAACAGTGTGGGCCTGAGGACTGAGCCATGTGGAACCCCGCTGCCCACGTCCTTCCAGGTTGAGAAGGACCCATCTACTACCACCCTCTGGGTGCGGCCCTCCAGCCAGCTGGCGACCCAATTGACTGTGTGGACTTTGTTCAGTTTTGGTGTCTCCGGATTTAAAAAATAAAGATTAGGTAGAAAAGTAGTTCTGCCATATCAGGCTTTACATAAACCTTCAAAGCCTTGCCACCTTTGAAGAGTTTGATTGCATCCATGGTTACATGGGAAACTTAAAATTTCACAGGAAACAAAATGCTGAGGTCGGAAGTGCCTTTTGCTGCTGCTGTAAAATGTTCCTTGCTGATTTCTCCCAAGTGATGAAACTTGCAACAAGGAGTTACACACTCATTTATTAGTCTGAGAGTAAAATATCTCAGCATTCCATCTGTGCTGAACTGCTTCCCAGAGAGCTTGAGAGGTATCACAGAAACAGGCTGCTCTTCAGCATAGCACTGGTTGAGACGCAAATGGAGATGCACAAATTCTAGCCTCAGTTATCTCATTCCTGATGCCAGGGATTTTATTATGTACATTTTAGTAGTGGCTAGTGTCATGCTGCTATTTTATTGATAAAGGCTATAAGCCATTTTACAGTTGCTTGTAGGTGAGTGGGTTACACAACTAGCCGCCTCTTTCAAGTAGCAAAAATTGTGCCTGGAATAAAAAAGCAACATAGAGCATAATAAGCTATGATAGGGCCTTGTATGTTAATTTTAGCTGCTTTTGGAGCTCTTAACCCCTGGATTATCCACACATTAACACCTGAAGCTAGGTTCAAGCACAGGCAGCCTAAATTTATGCTGTTCCCAGAGCAGGTTGATCTCTGATCTGTGTTACCTAGCTCATTTTCCATTACGGGGCCACTCCCACATGAGCTGTCCAAGTTCCAGTCTTCTAGCATCCTAGGATGCGCTGTCCCCTCCCCACCCTCCTGTTCTGTGAACAGACTTTTCTGGCAGCAAGCCAATTTTTCCTCTTTCCCCCAGGGGTGTGACTTTCTTGCCCTTAGGGTGCAACCCCATGCAAACAGCCTGAAGAACACATGCTAAATGGTTAGGTTGCAGGGTCTGAATGGGTCCAAGAGTGGGGTCTGGGAGGGTGCGGAAGGGAAAAAAAAGTAGGGGGCTGGATCAGGTCCTCATGAGGTAGGGCTTTCTTCCCAGTAGTTCCCCCAAAACCACCTTTTCTCACCACTCTTATCTCCCAGCTACCTCTGGAAGAACAGCCAGCACCCCCATGCCCCAGTCCCAAATCCCAGTTTATTAAAACATAAAACCTTCTTAGTTTACTTCCTCTTTATTTCTTTTTTAATTTTTTTCACTGCTATGTGTTTTATCCTTCAGTCGCTGATTTCTTTCAATTCCCTTCCCTACCCTTCCCTTAACCCCATTTCCTTTCTACCTCCCATTCATTACCCGTGCCCATCACATTATCACTCTGCTTCTCAGGTTCATATGTCTGGCCCTCTCCCCCTCCCCCTCCCCCCACCAGCTAGAGCAAGGATAGAACTGGCTCACCAGCCCTGTACTAGCAACTCACACCTGTGAGGCTTAGTTAAGCTTCTGCTTGCTAGCCCTCTAGTGGCAAGTCATAGCTGTGCAGGTAGGGGATAGTTGGGGAAGGTTTTTAGTTTGAAGGTGTGACTGCTCCAAACTCAATCACACTTCAGGCTGCTCAAATGCTGATTGGTGTTCGTGCTATGTATAACAAGGCCCACCATTTACCAGTTACTCCTTCAGCTCAAACACAGTGGATAAAACTCAATGATTGTTTTAAACAATCAAAAAATCAGATTTTTATTTAAATCAGATTTTTTTATTTAAGCGTATTTTTAAATTTTTTTTGTTAAGATACTTTAAAAAATATAAACTTGTATAAAGATAGTTTTAATTTAATTTAATGTATCATCATGGAATAGGGTTAATAACTTCTAAATATATACTATTTGGGACAATATATTTATGTAACCTTTTAAAAACAATTTTATAAATGGCTCACAACAAGCCATGGACCAGTCTTACCATTAAGTATCTTTGTGATGCTTGGTTTCAGTTCTCAAACTGGATTTGTGTCTCCAGAGATCGTAGTCAGACAAGGTTCTTTGAGCAGATGTGATATCTTCTATTAGATCAACCACATAGTTGGAAAAATTGTTTTTTGCAAGTTTTTGGGCACAAACACCCTTCTTCATATATAGGGAGAGTTTGTTGTCTTCAGGGATAACATCCTTGTTAATAGCAGTATATGGAGATAAGAGATAACAGACCTGATTACCTACCCATCAGCCCTGTTGGCTCTCTGGAAGTTTATGTACACAGTCAAGCCCTTACCTCTCTCTAAAATGTGAAGTTTCAAGACATTAAATGAATAAAGGCTATCAAACAACAAGAATGCACTTTTTGTAGAAAACGATGATTAAATCAAGGCTTCCTAACCAGTGATTTTTAAATCATGATTGAAATCTATTTGATTTAAATGAAATCTACTCTGAGCTTAAGCATATTGCAGTGTACTCTCTAGGACAGCGGTCACCAGCCAGTCTGATCGATTGGTCGATTGTGGAGCCTTTGATGGTCAGTCTTAGTCTGGGGGCGCTGAGTGTGCTCATGCACTCAACAACCCCCCCCTCCCCGACTGAGATACAGACTTGCAGCTGCTTCAGGAGTTGTGTGACACCATGCGTGTCCTGTCACTGGGATGAGCCGTGCCCCCTGCTGCTGGGGCTCAGCCAGGTGAGTGGTATGATCCCCCTGCTGCTGGGTGAGTAGGCCCTGGCTGGGCTGGGCTGGGTGCTGGGAGGATTGGAGCCTGGCCAGCTCATTTAGGTATGCAGGGGGCTCCTGTTGCTGCATGTACCCTGGTGGAGGCCCAGGGAGCATGTGCCTCCCCGATCAGTGTGTGAGGCGGAGGCGGCTGCCACTGCACTTTGAACTCTGTGCCCCGAACCCTGCTGCAACCGCTCTGGGAGCGATGTGATGCCACGTGCATCCTGCTGGTGGGCAGGGTGGTGGGGGAAGGGGAGAGGTGGTGCATGGTAGATCCTGGGTTGCACTTTAATTGAAGAAGTGATCTGGTACTTAAACAGGTTGGGAGACCACTGCTCTAGGAGGCTGCATTTTAAAACTTGTTCTGAGATTGAAGCTGATGCTGAACACAGTAAATTGCTTACTAAGTGACTCACTGCTGCGCATGATCTGGACATTAAGTAATATTAATGGACATTAAGCACTGAATGATGTGGGACAAGATCAGGCAACTTTCACTTGGCGGAGATTCCTGAGCTGTATCTCCCTCTTCAAAAAATGAGGGCAACTGACGGAGCATTCTGGAGGTTGTGGTGACTGATGGGGATGAGCTAACTGACTGCTCTTCCACTGTGCCCTACTTACGTGTCTTGGTAACCAACTACTGTCTTTATTTAGGTCAGGTAATGAGCAACCTGAGACAGTAAAGGGCATTCACAGTGGTCCGTATTGGGCCCAGTGCTGATGGAGCTGTTTTGTTCCAGTTTCTATTTGTAGCCAGGTCAGGATAGCGGAGTGATTGAAGGTGCTGTTTTCAGGTTGCCATCTCCCTTTGTAATGTGGATTTAAAACCATCCCAGACATGAGCAATGTTTCAACAAACTTCCTACCCATAAGGGTAGTTATGTCTTGGAGCAGATTTCCTAGGTCAGAGGTGTCAAAATCATCTCTTGCCCCATGTTAATTCTGGACTGGGGCTTGTTGCAAGTTGTATATGGCTTGCAACAGAGGTGCAGGGAGAGCCAGCAGTGGCAGTGGATCTGACATGGGGTGGTGGTGGTAGGGTAAGAGGATATTTGTTGTGGTAGTGATGGGTTAGGCAGTTGCATTGGAAGTGGGCTTGTGTTGGTACAGCCCCTGTTTGCCTGCTGTTGAGGGCCCAGGGAGCCCTGAATTCTGTGGTAGGCCATGCCCCCAACTTCTGTAGCTATGAGTTGGCTGGGTGGAGTGGCTTTTTAGACCACATCTGTCCACAAGCTGTATGTTTGCTCCTGCTCTAGAGAGGTTGAAAGACCCTCATGAAGTTTTTAACTGCAGGTTAGGCCACTGGTCTCCAAAGTCGGGTGTGCAAGATGATCCATTGCGGTGCGGGAAGAAAATATTAGACCTTCTATTTATATCTATCTTTATATAAATATACATGTACTGGGGGTGTGTGCTCAAAAACTTTTTACTGATAGGGGTGCACGATCAAAAAAGTTTGGAGACCACTGGGTTAGAGAACAATTTATATCAGTCAGGGCTGATTCTTCTGTGAGTTGAGGTTAAATTAGATGACATCATTGTGCATGATACCATACAGATAAAGACAATCCCAAGAGCTTAAAAGCTAAGTATAAAATAAAGATGGCAGACGGATACAGAAACAGAGAATCGAAGTCACAATTAGTGGTGAGCAAGATAAGCAGTGGTTCCAATGAATTAAAAACTTAACTATTATCAGGTGTATGGTTTTTTTGTTACAACAGAAATGGCAAGTTTGAAGAAAGATAATAAGGTAATTTTGTAGAGGTTTGCAGTGACTATCTAAGTATCACATGTCCAGCTGTATTCGTTTGAAAACTGAAGTGGACAATGAAATTCCAGTGGCCTGGATTGGAGTAAGAGTTGACATGTTGATGGGTAGGTTGAGGATAGGTCACAAAACTGAAACTGAAGATGACAATAAGTTTAGTTTTTGATGTGATAGAGAAGTGGGAGGAATAAAAGAAGATGGGTGACCTGGTGAAAGCAGTTGGCCAGGATCTTTACAGCAGCATCCCAAATCAGCTGTATTTACATCCCAAATCAGCACTGGTTAGCCCATCCATACCTGGAGGCAGAATCCTAGAATCCTCATGGATCAGGCCCTAGTGTGCTACATTTTATACAGACATCAGTCTAGTGGCCAAATTTAGAGCCGGGTCATCTGGTAAGTGTATCTATAACGTATAGAACTGTTAAACAACGCCATACTGTTACTCTAGCATGTCTTCTCTGCTGGCTCAGAGTCCAAGAGAGGATCATCTACTAACTCTTACCCATGTATTTTACTACGATAGCCTATGTGATATGTGTATATGTATAAAAAAAAAAAAATAACTTTTTGTATTTGTTGTGTTAATCCTTGACTGACAGTTATTGAGGTGTATGACCTAAAAATAAAACAAACCCTAATTATATTTTTACGTACGTATAGTTTCACAATATCAGGGGGATTTAAAGGTTACAGCCTATCTGCTCTTAAACTGGGATGTTTCTACTTCAGAAAGGTTTCCTAAAACTTCTTATGGGCCTGGAGCCTCAATAACTTTGATTATGGCCTCTTTTCTTGCTGTTGGGTTGAGGGCTGATTTTTGGGATGGAATGTGAGCAGCAGGGTGAAACTGGAAGCACAAATCTGGAAGACGTAGCATGGCAGTTGTTCATGTATAAGCAAGCAATGTAGTGGGAGATGGGTATATGAAAGTGTGATTAAACTGTAATTCTGCTTCCTCTGCTTCAGGGGTTGCATCATGTTCTCATTTTTTAAATATGTCTACCTAGATTTATTGTAGTGTAACTTGTTCACATGTCCATGGCCTTTTTCAATATGAGCTATGCTGATAAATGAAACGATTTGTCTATACGAAAAGATTAGATGCACCTTTTAAATGAGAGCGCTTTTGATTTTCTTTTTTCTTCTTTTTTGGGAGTTGGGGAGTGTTCTTCCATGTGAATGACTAAGCCAAATACTTCTGCTGACTTGATGTATGATTGTACATTCAGTTTCTGCCTCCAGGTATGGACGGGCTAACTAATGCTATGTAATTAAAAAGGTGGAGGGGGGAGGGGAACTCATAGTGTGTTAGTTACTACATGGTAACTTTTTGTGTGTTTTTTGTTCCTGTTCTCTAATAGGTGGAAGCTAAACTGAGACAGGTTGCCTCTACATGAATTGGGGAAGCAAACTGCTACAGTTTTGCTTCCATTTACTAGGGGTAAGAACAGATGCTCCAACCAGTTTCTATAGAGCAGCTGAGGCCATTCTTAATTGTATAATATTTTTTTATTTAACTAGCAAGAGACAGGTGATGCATCTTTAGTACCTCATAGGGGTTTTGGGAACAATGGCTGTTTGCAGATGTTTACAAACAAACAGTGTTTTACTTTAAACTTGGTGTGCTCCCGCACCAAGCCCAGCACAAGCCCAGAATAGGTATCACGTTAGTTGGACCTGGCTCATCCAGTGTCTGTATAGATCAGGTACTTTATAGAACCTTTTTAGCTCTTTTATTTAATAGTTGATTGAATCAGCTATTGGATAAAAGCACCAAGGTGCCCCACTGAAGCACCTGATCTATTCAGACACTGAGGAGCTGGGTAAGGGGTGGGCAAAATGCGGCCCGCAAGCAGTCAATTGGTACAGGACTCTGAAAACATAGTTTCTTACGTGAATGGCTAGTAGGTATTGTTTTGCAAAGTTTTCCCACCAAATCAGAAATGGATTGCAGCAGCTTAATGGGAAAATTTTAATATAAAATGATTTTAATTAAAAGCTGAATTAAAAATAAAATGTAGTAGCAAGGAGGTTCCACAAGCAGAGCAGTTTTTGACAGCACGTAGAAACAACAGGATTGTCTCTTGCCAGAAGGAAACATATTCCCAGATGGAAATTTTTTACTCTTGTGCTATGACATTTAAAAAGAGCTGCAGTTTGATTCATTACCAGCTTGCTTTATTATTGTACAGTCTTTTAGATGCTGTCATAAAACATACTATTGCTTAAAAATATTTTGTTTTTGTGAGGCAACACTACTGTATTAAGTGCAATGTACACACATACCAGTGATTCTGAACCAGGGTAGCATTGTTAAGTGTGCAAATGTGATCCATGAGATAAACCCAGAGTTTTCACGCAGGAATCAATACTGCTAAAAACATTCTGGCCTGTTTTGATCTTTCTCAGTTCTTTGTAATTATTATTTTTCTGTAGCCAAAAAACAAGTGAAAACTAAGTGCTGAGGGGTGCCTGGAGTCTAAAGAGGTTGAGAGCTGCTGAAATATACATTATGTGCTTATAAAATCATATTATTAACTTGCATACTAATTACTAAAAATCCAGAAAAGAGGAGGAAGGACTTCTTCCAGCAGCATGAGAGGAAAGGGATTCCTCAGGGTAAAGGGAAGCAAGAAGGCAAAGACTAATGAGTGAGAGCTTGGTATGTGGCTTATAAAAACTGAAGGAATAGGCAACGGTAGACTGATGCAAAAGATATAGGGAAAGGAATTTTAAACTTTAAAATTTATTTTTCTACTTTTCAAATGAAATAGCAATAACTGAAGATTAAGAGTTGGTGAAGGTGTTGGGGAATGCAAAATAAGCCTGAAAGGTAACGCCAGAAGTCAGATGGAGAAAGAGTAAGAACATTCACGTGCCTAGCCATGGAAGTTGTGAGGGGGAATAATGTACAAGCGAAGATTGGTGATCCACCAGTCTGAGAGTTTTAGCACTTTTTTTAGATTGACTTTCTGCGAGCATTTCCTTTATAGTTTGTTGCCTGGACTTGCTCTTTTGGCTGGGGGGCAGGGAAGGGTGGAGGGAGGTGTTGCCGCCAAGTTGGTGGTTGTTATGCTTACTTGAGTTTAAATGACACTCTTAAAACTCTTTTGGTTTCCATTCCTTTAATCTCTTCCTGTCCTGGAAACTGGGCTGTTTTTAGTTGGTACTACTTCGGGGTCAATGAGCTTCAGCCCTTATAGTTTTCGTTATGGCAGGAATGTTGAATCAGTTTTTACACTTTTCCCAAGCTGTCTCCGTTTTTACACCACAGTCTCTCAAAGTGTAACAACATACTGTGTGGAGGCAATAATTCATACGGCCTACAAGAAGTTTATATTTGTAGTTGTACTTTAAAATCAATTTAAAGAATATGGTACTCAAAGAACAGTTGCTAGATGGATTTGAACCTGTATAATTACTTGGAAGGAAAATTTTACTAAATCCATTTGTTTTTTTGAGAAATTGGCTATCAGTAAATCACTCATTTAGCAGGCAGAGCCTGGTGCTTCTGGTATCTGATGTCTTTGAGCAAATAGTATTTTAAACTCCTAACACATGCTTTGGCTATGGATATAAAGTTCTTTTTTTTTCTGCGTGCCTTCCTCGGGTGCATGTGAGTTGGAAACTTGCAGAAGAATACAGGCTTAGTGCATGAAAGAGGTCAATTTATCCCAAACTGCACCCATGAAAACAGGGACTAGAGGAATAAAGTTGCATCAGCGTAGTACTTTTCACTTGCCTTATGTGGTTATGTGAAATTCTGAATTTCCTAAATTCTGAATTTATTTAAAAAAAAATAAATTTAAAATAAATGCTTTCTACAAGTCATTAGACAGACACCGTGTATGTGTGGGCATGTGCATGGGTGTAATGTAGTTCAGGGCTGTCTAGCTGGTGGCCTTTTGAAGAGTTAACACGTGGTCTGTGGGCTCCTGTCTGTCCATGGTATCCCCTTTGCTCCTGCTGCTGCAATAGCTGGTCTCTGTGCTCTCTTTCCTTCTTCTGGTTTTTGCTTCCTGCCTCTGTCCCCGAGGATGGAACAGGGTGGGAGGTAGGAAGGGTGCTGGGCTGCCTGTATTGTATGCATGGTGGTGGGGAGAGGGGCTGGGTTGCCTGCCCTACTTGTGCAAAGTGTGTGTTGAGGGGGGGGCATGGGGAGGGAAGAAGGCAGATTCCCTGCCCCTAGTCATACAGGGGTCCCTGCTGCCCACACAGTTGGTGTGGAATGAAGGAGGACCCATATAGCATGAGTCTGGTGGCTTGCAAAGCTTGGTCCAGTGTGACCCCCTTATACTGGGGTGGGCAAAATGTGGGCTGCATCTAGACTACACTTCCAGGTAGCTCCTTCTGGCTGCTGCTGCTGGACCCAGCCCTGCTGCCTGGGTGCCCTGGCCCATCTGCCCCATACTCACTGCAAGGGGGTAGGACCTGCTTGTGTGCAGGGTGTGCGGCTGGGTGGTTGGGATGAGGCCACAGGCTGGGGAGTGACATCTAGGAACAAGGTGGGCAGGTGGGTCTGGGGAGACCTCAGGATCTTGGTGTGGTGACAGCACACGGTTGGGGCAGGGCTGTGATGCACTGCCTGCATGCCCCTGGGTGGCGTGCAGGGAGCAGATTGTGGTTTGGCCCCAGCCCCACACTGTCATTGCCCCATGATTCTGGCTTTGGCTCTGAACACAGTCCACCGCCTGGCCATGCACCATGCCTGAAGGGATCCCATCTAGTCTTGATAGAGACCCTGGGGTTGTGGGGCCGTGACAGGCCAGGGCAGAGTAACGATGCACTCTCTGCACATCCCTGCTCACTCCAGCCCCATGGTCCTGGGGTCTCCATGGAGACTGGCCAGGAGCTGCAGTAGCGGGGTGTTGACAGTGCAGGGCCGGGGCAAAGCTGCGATCCACTCCCTGCATGCCCCTGCACGTGGAACCCGTGCCAGCTGCAGGGTTGTGCAGACAGCTGGTTGTGGCTCTGCCCCAGCCCCAACCGCGGCCCCACTGTCACCGCCACAAGATCCTGGGGTCACCCTGGCTCTGCCCATCTCACTCCCGGACACCACTCCCTGCTGGCCTGCAGCCTCATCCCAGCTGCTTGGCTGCACGCGTGCCTGTGCAGGTCCCACCCGCAGCAGTGACTGCAGGGTGGATGGGCCAGGGTGCCTGGGCAGCAGGACTGAGTCTGGCAGTCGGAAGGAGCTGCTGTCTCCAGGGCTTTTGAGCAAGGGAGTCAGGCTGTGGGCTGTATTTTGCCCACCCCTGCCTTACATACAAACTTGTTCAGGGAGACATGAGCCTCAGGGAAGCATAGCCTACTTCATCAGTACTATGGATACGTGTGCAGAGAGGTGGGGTGCTAAATAGAAAGAAATAATGTCATTTTAATACAAAGTAAGGGAAAGGGGGAGAAATGGAGGGGACAGTGAGTGGTAAGAGAGGCTAAGGTGAGTAGACGGGATTAAAGGGAATAAACAAAGCAGTTAACCCCCTTGTCCCTCAGTGGGATATGAAGGCTAGTCCAGGTAATTGGTTAATAATCTATAATCTCTGTAAAACCATTCTTACCACAGTCCATTCTGTTGATGATTTCTTGTACTGCAGTTTCACATTTGAGTTGCACAGCAATTATTAGCTGTGTTTAGTCTGAATTCAGGCTGAAGTTGGGGTTGGGTGGCATCATATAGATTAACTGGTCAGAGCGGCCTCAGAATGCCCCTCTGAACCAATTATACTATAAGGTGCCACCCTGCCCTGCTTTCTGTGTGGAGTTTTGTTCTCTTTCCCTCTTGTGTACATACATAGTAATAGTGCACAGGTATGCCCTGTAGGTAATCCTAGTCCATAACTTCTAAGGTAGATGAGGTGTGTCATTCTGTTCAAAGCCTCACACTGTCAATACAGTTTACTTAATGGTGCTGAGGTGAGAAAAACTGAGCCTGGAAATGTCTGCCTGTCAGCAGGTGTAAGACCATTCTTAAATATAAATATTCATTCTTCAATTTTAAAATTGAGAAAATTATTCACTTCATTGCTAATGAAATCCAGGAAACGCTTCAATGCCATTACCTGAAACAAAGAAAGCTAGCTTTTAAATCTTTCTTTAAGCAATAAAGATATACTGTACTGTAAATAACTATTTGCAGGTTTAATTGTTCATATAGTTTTGAGAAATAGTTATTTGTCCTAGAATTGAAGGAACTGCTTCATGAAAATTATACCATACATTTAGAATCTGATATTGTAGATATTATTGATAATGGCTCTAAGAACATTCTGGTCCAGTACCAGAAGTGAATCTTAATCTGGGGTGACAAAGTGGTAGGTACTGTAGAGATTCAAAAGGTCGTAGCACATTAAGAGTTGCAGTCAGTATCATGCTTTGTGACAACTGGTGGAGAGGAAATTTTGAATGTAAACAAAAGACGCACACCTCTTGAGAAGAGTGATGCATCTTCAATTATGCATAGCAGATAAGATTATGATTTCTTAGATGACCATCAAAGACTCCTTTTTAATTGAGTGCATGTAGAACTGAATTGACCCTGGTAGCACTTGAATCTGTAGTTTGAGGCAGGGGATAGATTTCAAACCTGATTAAATCACTACATCCTCTCTCCCATTTGAAATGTTTGGGAGTAAGAGCAGTGGAAATGTCAATTAAAGTGTTTTCATCATGAGTATACTGTCGCATGGTGTATTTCTCATTGTATCGACCTGAGTTGCTAGCAGGCGTACACAGGTCTCTCAAGAAAAAGTGTTATCAAATGTTCAGTACTGAATTCAGGAAATGGAAAATATTCCCATTATGTAAGAGATGTTAGTGGGTCTTTATAAAGTGAAGCATTTTTGGTCTCTTTGTGATGCGTAAAACTTCTTAATGTTTTGCAGAATTCAAACTAAAATGAGTTCTTCAGTTTATGCATAAAATATGTACTACGTCTTTCCCCCTCTCTGTAACTTAAGGGCTTTTAGGTAAAATGGGATATTTGTTAAGAGTTAATCTGCTTTTGTACTTTACCCCAAAGTTCCAGTGCTTTGTTGCTGACTCAACTGAAGGATAGTACACAAATGTCTATTTGTAACAATATCAACTAAATCAAAAAACCCATGATCTTTCTTTATATAAAGTTTACTGTAATTGACTGATAGTAAAGTCTCTGGGAATATAATGCAGTGCTAAAAATTACTGAGGGAAATAAAGCTGAGTGGTTCATGCTTTAAAAAGGATTTGTCAGATAATTCACATTGATCTACTGTGCACTAGAAATACAGGTATGCAAAAAAATTGCCCAGGCTTCTGCCTCATTTCTAATGTAAGTTTCCTCAGACTGTTGAAGTAATTTGCTGTTTTAAGTTAATGTAGAAAAATGAAATTGAACAAATGTGTTAACTGCTTTTCTTACTTAGAAGGATGAACAAATCAGAGAGAAGTGCTTTGGAAAACTTGTGTGTGTATAACTTTAGAATTCCATTTGATATCAGGGACTCCATGTATCTGTATCAGGTTGTAGGGTACTATTCTTAATGTGGATCATAATAAGAGAAGGAAGACTATTTCAATCTTGAGATGGATTGCCAAGATGTAGTGATTGAGGTGGACCAGTTAGCAATTTTTTTGGCCGATACTGATGCTTATAACCATCCATATCAGGCAATAGTGATCCAATTGCAGCCCAGCACCTTGGAGAGCAGTGTCTGGTCAGTAAGTCTGTTAAAGGATATGGGGGGTGGGGGGGAGTACAGATTGAGGCCCCCATGGTGAGGGAGTGCAGCTGGGGTTGGGGCAGGCACTGCTCAGCCAGGACAGGACTTAGGATGGAGCCATGGGCAGCTCCCTGCACTGTGCACACCATGGGGGGCATGCAGTGGTGGTGCTTGGGAGGTGGGTTATAGGGTAGGCTACAGCCACCGCAAAATTCACCATAGCTACCCCATAGCTCCCCTTTGAGTATTGCCACCACTGTCTGCCCCACCCCTGTCCATGCCAAGCATAGCCCTGACCTAGCCCTCGTCCCGCACACAAATGAAGGGGGGCACATGCCACCCCTGACTCTCTCCTTGGGCGCGTGCAGCGGTGGCTACTACCCCCCTCCGTATGACCCTGGACAAGTTGTCTGTGGCTCTGTCCCACAACCTGCCCTGGCTGGGATGCCCCATTTCCTCCCTCAGCCCTTCCCTCCCCACAGACTTACCGGCAGGAGGCTGCTTACCAAGCTGTCTGGCTGCGTTCCTGCCTGCATGCATGCTCCAATTGTATGCATGCACACGGCACTGATTTGTGACATTATCGACCACATCAGCCAAAAAAAGCCAATTGCTGGTAGTGCCGTTTCCTTTTATTGGTGCCAATACGATGTGGACTGATGTATTGGTGCACCCCTAATAGTGATGGAGCTTACAGTACAGGGTCACTAAATATTGGTAGTCCTTCTATTCACATTAGTACACCTTAAATAAGGGAGGGTTGCCAGTCCAAGAAAATTTGATTCTGTGCAGGAGGGTTGGCAACAAACATGGAATTTTACATGGTATAGGAGGGACAGGGAGTATTTGTTATGATACTGGTTATGGGGTTTCACTGAGAAAGGGTGTACTAGTAAAGAGGGGCCATTTTAGATGCAAGGAGAATAAACTAGAAGCTGAAAACTGTAGATAAAGGATCTTTGACTCTTTAAAAGCCTGTGTCTCACTTTTCCCCACTTAAGTCAGAGGAATGCATACAACTTGAGTAAAACAAGACGTGCATCTCTTACATCATCTGGAGTTTAAATGTGCTAGAATCTTTTTACAAAAAGAGAAAGTCTTCTGCATTGCAGCTCTTCTGTCCTTGAAGAGGTGAACAATAAACTGAAGTAGCCATAGTGATTGGAGTTCAGTGAAAGTATTTTGGGCAGGTGGGCCGTGGCATTCCGAGTCTATGAAAGGAAGTGTACCAGAGCCTGCAGCCAGATATGGTAGCTGAAAACATTGGGATGTGGGATGCCTGTATCCTGGTGGGTACAGTGTGTTGGCTACACAACAGCTTGTGTATACAACAGGCACAGTTCCACAAGAGTTGTGAAAGGATTGATTTGTTACTGATGTGAATTGAGAGCAAATTGATGAAAGCAATTTATTGTGCGAGAAACTGTTTAAATTAAAAATAACTTAAAGGAATTTTGTTTTTCATAATTAAGAAAATAGCAGGTCCTGTTAGGCATTTGAAATCAAGTATACTGAAGAGAAATTCTAAAAGTTTTTATTTTAAGGATGTCCTCAGATTTGTACTGTGTGGAGGGACCAATTCCAAAGTATCTGATTTAGACTGCAGCCAGTACTTGTGAAGAACATGCTAATCAACTGAAGTAAATGACTGAATTCATCGGTAGATCTAGAGGAATTCTAAGACTTTATTCATTATGAGTTTATTTCCACTACTCTCCCCTCCCACAAGGTTCCTCCTTCCTTTTGGTTAGTGACTGGTAGAAGAAACTAATAAAAATTGCAGTTTTGTTCTGTAGCGAAGCATGAAGTTTGCCCAAAATAATTCCTCTGGAAATGTCTGCATTAGGTACTTCCATGATGCACTGCTGTAGTTGATTGGAGTAGTAAGAGTCTGAGTTCCGAGTTCACTACTGCATATAGGTTCACAATGCCTGGGACTATTTTAAACACTATGGGTGCCTGTAGACATGTGGGACATCTGCTCTGACACACCAGTTACAGCGTGTCGGAGTGGACTTAATTGAGTCTGTTGGAGCATGCTAGCACTCATTAAATGAGCTTTAGTTAAAGTGCCCCCAGTGCCATTTTGAAGTGCAGGGCACTGAATACATGAGATGCTGCAGGCGCTTTAATGTGGCCAGGGATTTTATGCGTCTTGCAGGGAATCTGCCTTTGCCTTCCTAGAGATTAGTTTGGAGGCAGACTTCTTTTCTGTTTTAAGAGTCCCTGTCTGACAGTTGACAATTTCTTTTGGCAGCTACAATACAATCACATTTCCATTCCTTCAAATGGTTGCATCTGAATGGCTGCAGCTGGTTGCATATGGCAGACCAGATTTTGCCATTAAAACTCTGTTGGTTTGCTAAGGAGTTCTATAACACCATTGAGACTGGGGCTAGAAATACATGTTGGCAAGTAACGCAGATCAACTGCTGTGATGTGCTATGGCATAGCTGATCCACTTCACTGGGCAAAACATGCATTGCCCCTTATTCCACCCATAGATAGTTCAGGCCAAAGTGTGATATATTCTCCAGACACAGTTTTGGGGGAGTAGGGGAAGTTCCTGAGATTGCTGGGGCCCTCAAGTCCCCAGAGCATCTGTCTAGGGTGGCTGGAGAGTGCAAGCAGTTCAGGTAGCTTGCATTTATCCACCACAATAAAGTGGCATAGTGTATTGCTACCTTTTGTTGCACCACTGATTTTTTTGTGGTGCAACGAATGGTAGGGATGACTGTTTGCCCACCATTTGTGTTGCTATAACATAACATTTTTTTGTAGCAGCACAAATGAGATGTCAGATGATGTGTGTTTCTATTGTTACCTCTGAGGTACAGCAGTAACTGAAGTAAAACCATCTAGGAAAAAAAGGTTTCAAGTAAAGTCCCAAAACTTAAGTATTCAAGAAAGTAATGCAGAATCACTATTACGGATACCAAAGGTGAGCTTCCTATTTTCTTATTCACAGTGACCGAAGGGGAAAGTGTTTTGCTTCTCAGTAAAAATACCACATAGATTATCATCTAGGTTCAGACAGAGTTACATAGTTAGAAATAAGGCCAGAAGGGATCATCCTTATCATCTGATCTGACCTCCTGCATACCTGAGGTCATACGAATTACCCAGATTAATTCCCATTTGAGCAAGAGCACCAACTTCCAGAAAACATTCTCCTCTAGCCTTTTATGCATTATTTATGGAAGTACTTTGCAAAGGGACAGATTTTTCAAAATACCTCAGTATAATTAGTACTGAACAGTCCTGAAAATCTGGGGGCAAGTATCATGAAGAGTACCTAATGCTGAGCATTTTTGAAAACCTGGTTGTTTTATTTATCCTTGCAGATAGGAGCTGAACTCTACTAAAAATTCTTGTATCAATTTTTGGATGCTTTGAATTGGAAAATCTGGATCTAAATGACCATGATTTTGAGCTCTCTTGGAATCTTACTAAATGCTGTCTTCCTGCAGACCCTCAATCTTAATGCTACCTACTGAAGTATCAGAAATTGTGTATTACACTAATTCTATTTAAAACTCAGTTTTGATAGTAGGCTAAGCATTCAACAATTTCTTGTAGTTTCAGATAAAAGACATTGAACATTCCTCGGGAGGAAGAGAGGAACAGGAAGAGAGATCTTGCTGCTGAGGTTATGAATTTTTAAAAGCCTTGCATTCTAAATGAGATATAAAAATACTTCTTTATCACCTCAATAAACATGTTTACTTGTTAGAGGAAGGAACATTTTACTCATTCTCCCTTGTAAGAGAGAACCTGTTTCTTGAAGTGATCTTTTTTTTCTGTACAGAACTTCTTTCAACTCTTTTTATACCAGATAAGTTCATGGCTGAGGTACTCCTGGTCCTAGCCAGTAATAGCAGTCTGTTACTGCACTTCTGTGTCCAGTTAAATCTCCACAACCAGCCTGAGTCCAGAGTGCCTAGGATTTATGTCCCATTGCAGCTTGAACAGTTGTCTTTTTGGTATTCCTTATGCAGCTATCTGATGATTGGACCCAGATTTGCTCACCCGTTCCTAATTGGCTCAGACCCCGAGTCCTTAGTAGCAGGTTGATCACCTAGCCTGGTGTGTGTTTTGTCTGTGCCCCCTCTGCATGCCCCAGTACTTTTTTCTGTAGCATCTAGTATTTGACTGGGCTGCAGGAAGCTATCTTTGGTGGAAAGCAAGTGGCAGTTCTCTGACCCGTTGTCCCTGTGCAGGGCCAGGATATAGCCTCTAGAGCAGATATGCCCAAGGGCACATTCGAATTTAAAAGAAAAAGTAGCGGGCACCAATATGACAGCATTTTTTTGTTGGAATAATGATTTTTACTCAAATGTGTGCGGGCACCTGAATAAACCTTGGGGGGCTCCATGGCATTCATGTGTACCGCGTTTGGAACCACTGCTCTAGAAGGATGTACTCCACTGTTCCCCGTCTATTTATTTTTCCTTTTCTGACGTTCCTGGCCATCTCTACTGCTCTTTCTTTCCAGTTCTGGGCACCCACAAAGTACAGAGATTGTGTTTTTATGTTCCTGTTTAGTACTGAATTGTTTAAATTATTCTGTAGTGTATGGTAACTCCTTGTCTGAGCACAGTGGATCATAAAACAAACCTTACTGATTTTAGTAAACTTCCTGGAGATGGAAGTAATTTAGTAGTAGAGTTACTACTGCATTGTTGACAGAACTATGCCTATCATTTTAAGTGTTCCAAGTCAATAAATCTGTTCCCATATTTTTCCCAGGATCACGCTGGGATTTCGTGAGCCTGTAAAATCCCCTTCTGCTGTCAGGCTGTATACTTTTTGAGCGCTTGTACTGTGCCATTTATGCTCTCAACATAGCCTATCTACTGGCCAAGCATAGATGTCTTGGCTCTATTCAGATATGACTCTGTGCTGGGTGTGAAGTGTATCTGTCTTGTGATATCATCTGCAAATCTACTGGTATCTTTTCTTGGTCCCTTTTTTAAACAAAAAGCCATCTCGTACTTAGGAACCACCTTGTACATAGGAAAGTAGGGCTGGAAGGGACCTCAGAAGTAATCTAATCCAGCCCTGCGTATGAGGCAGGGTCATCCCTGACTAAACCATCCCAGCCATGTGTCTATCTTACCTGCTTTTGAAAGTTTCCAAGCATGGGGAATCCACAACTTATCTAGGTAGCCTTTTATGTTGTCTGACCACTCTCATAGTCCAAAAGTTTTCTGCCTGCATACCTGGGTGATAATCTTGTACTCTTACCTGTGTACTGTGACCAAGTTTCCACTTTTTGTAGGATCCCTTTTTGAGTTTCAATTCATAGAAAAGATTTTTGCCAGTCAGGCTGGCCTCGTATTGCACTTCTCATTAGGAAAGCTTGCTTCTGAACCCTTAAAAGGGCCTCGTTAAAGTCCAGTCACCTCTCCGGCACTACTTTTTGCCCCTCGGACTTGCCTTTCAAGGGCTCCTGCCTACCTGTTCCCCAAGTTTGTTAAAGTCTGCTTTTTTTGAAATCCATTGTCTTCTTCGTTCTGGTGCTTTTCTTCCTTCCCTCCCTTAGGATCTTGAACTTTGTCATTTCATGGTCACTGCCACCAAAGTTACCTTTCATCTTGACATTCTCAACCAATTCCTCCCTGTTTTTGAGCAGCAAGTTTGAGGTGCTTCCCTTTCATTGGCCTCTCTACCATCTGAATCAATAAGTTATCTCCAAAACACTCCAGGAACTTGCTGGACTGCTTGCGCATGACTGTTTCCCTTCCAGGAGGTGTTCCAATAATTAAGCCCCCCATGAGAACGGAGTCCTGTGATTTAGAAGCTTCTGTCACTTGTTTAAAAAAAAAAAAAAAAAAAAAGGCCTCATTCATCTTCTCTTGGTTTGGAGGCCTGTAGTAAATGTCTACCTTGATATCTACCTTCCTTCCTCCACTCTGACCCTTACCCAGAGGCCATCCTTCCAAATGGCCTATCTTCTACTTCATACTGCATTTCCAAACAAGTGTAGATTGCCTTATATGGGGCAGCGTCTCCCTTTTTTCCCTTCTGCCTGTCTTTTTTTTTTTTCTGAACAAGCTGTGTTTATACTCCAGTTATGTGAACTATCTTGTCCTCTCTCTGTAATCCCAATTACATCATAATTCTGTGACAGCACTAGGTCTTCCCAATTCTTCCTATTTGTTCCTCATATTTCTTGCATTAGTGTATAAACATTTTAGATATTTAACTGACTGTCATATTTTCTCCTTTAGAACAATGCTAAGGGTTCCATTATTACTTCTCTTTACTAAGTTTCTATCTAGATCTGCAGGCTTTTTACTTACCTGTGGGCTTTTTTCTCCATCCCTTGGTGAACTTGCTTTAAAATCTTCTTCATTAAGTTAGCAAACCGGTACATGAAGATACTCTTCCTTCTTTTTCATCAGGTGAACACCATCTCTTCCTAGCAATCTGTCTTTCTGTTGAAGTCAAGATCCTGCTGGCAGTACCATCTATGCAGCCATGTATTGATCTCTAGGATACCACTGCTTCTTTCTGTGCCTTTACACTTGACTCGAATGGGCAAGAACACCACTTGGGGCCCCATCCCCTTCAACCTTGATCCCAGAGCCATGTAGACACTTATGATCTACTCTTGATTTGTCCCTGGCAGCATTATTAGAGCTCATGTACTAGTCAGAGGGCTGGATGAGTCTGGGTAGCTTTTCAGTGACATCTTGGATACAGGTTCCTGGCAGGCAACAAACCTCTAGAGCCAGCAGATCAGACTGACAGATGTATGCCTTCATGGCTTGCAGAAGGGAGTTGCCAACCACCACCACCCACTGCTTTCTTTTGATAGCAGTGGTCTTGATCTCCCTTTTCTGAGGCGTGTGGTTTGGTCTCCCCTGTGTCTGAAGTGGGCTTCTCATTCAGTGTGAGGGTTTCATACCTATTCTCCATCTGTATAGCTGCAGGTCCACAAGAGGGATGCTGTCTGTTGCCAGAGGTGACAAGCTTGTCATCTTCCACCTTCCAGCGAAGGTGCGTCATCTGCATCTTCCAGTGCTTTCTCTTGCTGTCCCTCTTCCCTGATGCTGGAGTGCTCGTGACAGCTGATGTTTCTGAGCCTGTCCACCTCCTGCAGGTCCCTTACCTGGTTCACATTACAATATGCCTCCCATTGGCTTATCGGAGAGCATGTCCAGCTTTACGCATGAAACCATTAAAAAAGTTGTCTTGTGCTTCATTTGTATAGATTTATATTGTCAGCATGAAGCTTCCTGTATTTTTCTTGGTCTGTTTATCACCTCAGTGCAATGTGTGAAACAGAGGAGAAATAAGTCTTCTCAGTCGCAGAATCATAAAATAAGGCATTTCATTTCCTGCCCTCCAAATAAAGGAAATACTATTCAAGTGTTAGCTCTTGCATCAGATTATAGTCTCAATCCTTGGTTTTTCCTCTAAATACCCTTTTTCTTCTCTCTCTCTCTCTTTCAATGGGATTAAACGCAAGTGTGTGCACCGGATGAGACGAGTTCTTCGAACAGAATGGAGACATTGTTGTGGGTTTTTTTTAATGCAATTTATTGAGCCTCTTAGGCCTGTGCTGTCAATAGTGAGATCAGAGATGCAATCTCAAGAATTCAAAAATCATTAGTAAAGACCAAAAAAGTCATGAGCTTTTTGGCATAAGACTCGCAGCATTATTATTATTATTATTATTTTTAAATCTGGATTCTTTTGCTTGCAGGATATGTGCCCTTTAAATTTTTAGGCTCAACTCTGCTACTACCAATACCAGAAAATTACTCCTCGCTTAAAGGTTTTTTTTTGGGGGGGAGGGTGGGCTGATGCTCAGTTATCTCTTGACTGGCAACAAAGACTTGAATAAGCAGTAAATACCTTGAGGGTTGCAATTTAAAATCAAGAATGATAGGAATATGATGGCAGATAACCGGACTATGACGTTGAAGAAATTTTTATCTGATTTAAAAATTGACAAAGCTAGAAAGAGTGCTTTCATTTTTGTATATTTTATTGATTCCATATTCATATTCTGTCATGAATGTAAGATGCAAAAATCTTGACAACTTCCGGGTATGTATCTACCTGTGCATGTCGTTCAAGATTTATAAAATTAGCAGAAGTGGTCTGATAGTTTATTATTCCTTGCTTTATGGGTTCTCAGAATACTTTTGAATATTTGGACTTTTTTTTTGCCTAGCTTCACTGCTAATATACCAGTTTATTTTTAAGGCCTACTCTATTTACACAGTCTACAAAGAATCCCCTTTGCTTTTTTTTTTTTTTTTCCTTTTGGCAGAAGTAGCACAAATTATTGAGTCCCTTTAAAATCTTCAAGAGTTTAAAAAAAAAAAAAAAAAAAAAGACATGCTAATGCTTACTATCCTCAAGCTAGTTTCTGTAGCTCCTGAGGAAAGCTTTCAGCAGAGTTCATAGGTAGGTAGAAATATAAAGAAGAGCATAGAGTGAGAAATTCTACCATCTCCTGGAAAAAAATACCACCTTTTTATCTTGCAGCTGCATTGAAAGTTTTTTCTTTTTTTATTTTGTATCCTGTTCTTGGGGATTACTGGTTAATGATTCACACATACGGCAGTTACCAATTAAAGATAAATTGAATTTGAAAAAGCTGTAGGTTCAGTTAACTATATTTGGGAATCAGTCATTCCTTCTATTACTGTGGAAGAGCAGTTAATTATTTTATTTATTTTTAATCTGTTCATAGATTTCATAGATTTCTATAGACATTAGGGCTGGAAGGGACCTTGGAAGATCATCGAGTCCAGCCCCCCACCCAAAGAGCAGAAAGTTAGCTGGGGTCATAGGATCCCAGCAAGATAAGTGTGACTGCCAGGCTTCGATTACCCATTCTCGGGTGGCTTTAGCCTTGCGGGTAGATGTCAAACACCTGTAGCTCTCTTTTCTCCGAGCCCCCGACCCCGTTCTCGCCCACCCCGACTTAAAGTTCCTCAGTGTAAGGGGTCGGTTTGCAGGATGCCCCGTGGCCCAGGATCCCTTGGCGGTCACTTCACGGGGCTCTGCCACCCCTGCATTCTGGCCTCATGCCGCCTTTGGTGCGTCCCTCCTCTGCTGGTCTTGTTCCCCAGCCATGGAATGACATCACCAGGCCTGCCCCTAAGTGGCCATGACCCCCTGCCGTGGCGATCACCAGTAAGCTCGGTCCCACAGCTCTCCTTGCCTACTCACCTCCCTTCAAGGAACGGAGAATCCAAAGAAAACTCTGGCCTCACCGAGGCCCCCTTCAGCCTTAATCTGCAGGCACACTTCCCCTAGCTCTCTCTCCCTTAGCCGGGGTTAACCAAACAAAACAACTCTAAAAAGAAATGATGACTACTCAGCGTCTCGCTATCTGCTAAGCAGTCTGCTCCGAGCCCTCCTCGGCTCCCTTCTGGCCTGTCCCTGGCCACTTGCTTCTTCCGGTTCCTCCTCCTGCTCGGTGCCCCAGCTGCCTGGCGGCGATGCCCACCCTGACTGTACCCACTTGGGGCTCTCCTGGGGTCTCTCCTCCCTGGTGCGGCTGTCTCTGCGTGCTGTTGTTCCGGCACCCCACCTGTGGGTTGTGCTTCTCTCCGGTTTCCTTCCCACCGTGTTCTCTGGAGCCGTGCCTTCAGCTCCTGCGTTGTCTGGGGTAGTCACCAGCCGAGAGGTCTGTTTCTGCTCTGTCTGTGTCTCCGCTGGCTCTCCTGGCTCTGCGCTGCTTGTCGTCACCGTTGCCGCCACTCCCCTCGCCAATGGTGCCGATCGCTGCTCCTCGCTGAGGCTGTCCACCCCCTCTGCAGCTCCAGCCGCGGTTTTTTTATCCCTGCCAGCCAGCGTCCCTCCGTGACATGACCAGATGGGTGTAATTGGATAAAAAGATGGCTAATGAGCTGTGCAGGCTCCTCCCTCCACCTCATGCACATCTCGTCTGGAGCTGCAGGTGAGTCCCGTTTACTGTTTTGCTTCATGGGACAATAAGCATCCAATTTTTTCTTGAAGATGTTCAGTATAGGTGCTTGAACCACCTCCGATGGCAGGCTGTTCCAGACCTTGGGGGCTTGGACAGTAAAGAAATTCTTCCTTCTGTCTAGCCTGAAACAGTTTTGCGGTAGTTTATGACAGTTGGACCTCGTCATCCCTTGCAGCACTCTGGTGAACAAACGTTCCCCCAGATCCTGGTGCTCGCCCCTGATAAACTTATAGGTGGCCATCAGATCACCCATGAGCCGGCACTTTTCCAGGCTAAAGAGCCCCATGGCTCTCAGCCTCTCTTCGTATTCGTAAGGTCTGTTTTCCTGACCTCTGATCATGTGTGTGGCTCTTCTCTGGACTCTTGCAAGCTTCTCCACATCCTTTTTGAATTGTGGAGCCCAAAACTGGACTCAGTACTCCAGCTGCGGCCTCACCAA
>NW_017728909.1:43967797-43970638 GCF_001723895.1 Crocodylus porosus
CAGATCGTGGTGGACCCAAGGCCACAATTGGCCAGTTTTGCCAAGAGGTGATCATGGGATACCAGATCGAAGGCTTTTTTGTAGTCGAGATATGTGACATCAATCTCTTCTCCCTTGTCCAGGTGATAGGTCACCTGGTCGTAGAAGGAAATGAGATTAATCAAGCAAGACCTACACAAAACAAACTCATCCTGGCTATCCCTTAGGATGTTGGCATCAGCCAGTCCATTAAGGATGGCCTCTTTAATAAACTATGAAACTATGAACTTTTCTAAGACCTTCCCCGGGATAGAAGTCAGGCTGATGGGCCTATAGTTTGCCAGATCCGCTTTCCTCTCTTTCTTGAAGATAGGCACCACATTGGCCTTCTTCCAGTCTTCGGGCACTTCACCAGAGTGCGAGGAGTTCTCTAAGATCTGTGCCAGAAGCTGGGCTATGATGCTCACCAGCTGCTTGAGTACCCTGGGGTGTAGATTGTCAGGGCTGGCTGACTTGAAGGTATCCAGCCTCTCAAGGTGTTCCTTCATGAGGTCAGCATTGATGGAGGGCAGGAGATCTCCCTCAACCAGACTGCCCTGTCCTGTGGTGGGCATGGGCGTCCCATGGGACTGATGAAAGACTGATGCAAAGTACCCATTTAATAGGTTGGCTTTTTTCTGGGTGTCAGTTACCTCATCTGGTTTGGCAGGGGTCCAGTGCTGCCCTTGCTTTTTCTCTGGTTGCCCATATATCTGAAAAGGGACTTTTTATTGCCCTTGATGCTTGAAGCTAGTTGGAGTTCAGTTGCAGCCTTGGTTTTCCTGCTTTGCTCCCTGCAGGACTGGACCAGTGCAGAATAATCCTCCTTGGAGGTTGAATACCATTCTCCATCCTTTGGAGGCCTTTCTTTTTAGCCTCAGGAGGTCTGCTAGATCCCTGGAGAGCCAGGGGGGCTGCTGTGCCCTCTTGCTGCCTTTCCTCCGAGATGGAATAGAATTTGCTTGTGCATTGAGGATCGTTCCCTTGAGAAGCAACCACTCTTTCTGAACTCCGCTCCCCCTGGGGTTGTGGTCCCTTAGAGCCTCACTGACAAGCCTCCTGAGCTTGTCAGAGTCAGCTTTCCTGAAATCAAGGACTTCTGTGTTGTTGACTGACTTGTCACCTTTATGGAGGATGGTGAAGGTGATCAGCTCATGGTTGCTGTCACCCAACGTCCCATCGATCACTAGGTCCCCAGTATCCAGTACCAGGTCAAGCAGCGCTTTACCTCTTGTTGGCCTGTAGACTTCTTGAGTCAGGTAGAGGTCATTCACGCACAATAGGAAGCTTTGCGACCGCTTGGATTTTGCTGAGTGATCCTCCCACGAGATGTCCGGGTAATGAAGTCACCCATAACACCCATGGTCCTGGAGCATGTGGCCTCAGCCAGTTCCCGGGCGAACTCCTGGTCAAGCTGTTGACTTTCGGTGTTAGGCTTGTAGTAGACTCCCACTGTTGTCTTCTGTGCTGTGTTCCCCACGGATTTTAATCCAGAGGGTCTCCAGTCATCCACCCTGGTCTCCAACATCAGCTCGCAGGAATGCGTAGATTTTCTTAACATAGAGAGCTACACCCCCGCCCCTTTTATCTACATGATGCCTCCTGTACAGGATATAGCCATCTATACCTGAGGTCCAGTCACGTGTGGAGTCCCACCAGGTCTCCGTTATCCCTGTGATGTCATAATTATTTGCATTAAGCAGGAGGACGAGCTCCTCCTGCTTATTTCTCAAGCTCCTGGCATTTGTGTACAGGCAAGCAAGTGTCCCTTTGGGGGCTCTTGCCTTGCCCACAGATTGTACCAGAGCTGGGGCAGGGGTGGGCTCCCTTAAGTGTCTTGGCTGGCTGGCTTTGCAAGGGTTGCTAAGTGGGCCAGCAGTGGCAGTAGTCTCCACATCCGCCAGTGGGCTTAAAGCCCCGTGGAGCAGGTCAGCCAGTCTGGCTGAGAAGAGCCTCCTCCCCGGTGGAGAGAGGTAGAGGCCATTCCTTCCCAGCAGCTCGCTGCCTCTCTCGCCAGAGAGCGGGCTGTGGCCATGGAAGCCAAAGCCTTCTTGATGACGACACCAGCGCTGCAGTCCTTAGTTCGCTACATGGATCCTTCTTTCCCTCCTTAGCCCGTAGCCCGAGACTGGGAGGATCGAAGAGAACGCCACCAGACCCTTTAGCCCCACTCCCAAATCCCTGTAGCGCCTCATGTCCCAGCTGGGAGCGCTCCAAGCCGTGTCATTTGTGCCTACATAAATAAGCATGGGATAGTGGTCTGTGGGCTGGAGGAGCCTAGGGATCCTCTCTGCAATGTCCTGGATGTGGGCTCTCGGGAAGCAGCAGACTTTCCAGGCTAACGGGTCGGGGCGGCAGATTACCCTCTCAGTCCCCATCAGGATGGACTTTTGGATGTAGTTTTTTTGACTTGGCATGGCAGAAAGAACCAACCAGTAATTAACATTCAAGAGGAACTAAATATTTTTAGGTTCAGAAATCAGGCTTTAAAAACAAGAGAAGTTCAGGACGAAATATGTGCTGTGTACCCAGGCAAGAAGTTTCATAGTCTGTAGGGTTGGAAGGGACCTGAGCAGATCATTGAGTCCAACCCCATGCCATGGCAGGAAAGAGTACTGGGGTCAAACGACCCCAGCAAGGTGTTCATCTAACCTCCTCTTAAAGACCTCCAGGTAGGAGCCAGCACCACTTCCCTTGGAAGTTGGTTCCATATCCTAGCTGCGCTGACCGTGAAGTAGCGCCTCCTGATATCTAGCCTAAATCTACCCTCTGCCAGCTTTTGACCGTTATTCCTGGTCACTCCTGGCAGTGCTTGGGGGAACC
>NW_017728909.1:43971437-43982084 GCF_001723895.1 Crocodylus porosus
CCCTCGTGGACATGTGCCAGAATAATTCTCTCAAAAAGCTTACCCAGGATTGAGGTAGGACTAACTGGCCTATAGTTTCCCAGGTCCTCCTTGCTTCCCTTTTTGAAGATGGGAACCACATTGGCCCTCTTCCAGTCCTCTGGCACCACACCAGAGCACCACGAGTGCTTGTACAGTCGTGCCAGGTGTCCCACAATGACCTCAGCTAATTCCCTCAGTACTCTGGGGTGGAGATTGTCCAGACCAGCTGATTTAAATACCAGTCCCTCCAGAAGTTCCCTAACTAGTTCCTCACTAACCCTTGGCCTAGGTGTACCTCCCCTGGGGTGTAAGGGGGGCCCAGAGCGGGGGGTGGCTGTTCTGGTCTCTGCTGAAGAAAATGGAGGCAAAGAAATCGTTAAATTTGCTTTGCCATCTGGTGTGACGACCAAATTTCCTAGCGTGTCCTGCGCAGGCCCCACATTACCCAGAACCTTCTTTTTGGCCCCTATTTGTTGTCCTTGAGCCAGGAAGCTTCTTGTTGTCCTTGATCCGGGAAGCTAGTCCTAGTTCCATCTGCACCTTGGCCTTCCTGACTGCATCCCCGAGCAACCACAGTATAATCCTCCTTGGTGATGACCCCTCTCTTTCATTGGGTGTGCGCCTCCCTTTTAGCTAGGAGACATTCTCGGGTGCTTTTGGTGAGCCATGGGGGCTTTTGTGCCCTCCTGCTCCCTTTGATCTGTGTTGGGATTACCTCCCTTTGGGTTTGGAGTATCATCTCCTTAAGAAGTGACCACTCTTCTTAGACACCTGGCTCCCCTCCCCTCCGGGACCTCAGTGCTTCCCCGACCTATTCTCCTTAGCTCATTGAAGTCTACCCTCCTGAAATCTAGGGCTGCTGCCTTGCTGTAGGCCTTTGCCACGTTGCACTGGATGGTGAATGCCAGCTGTTGCCCAGGTGGTCGAGCACCTTCAGCCCCCTCACCAGGTCATCGCTGGTGGCCAGCACCAGGTCCAACAAGTGTTGGTCTGAGAGAGAGAATCTCTCTAAAAGAAAGCAGTCAAATATTGCTAAAGATCGGATATTTGAAATGAAAATGTAACTGTATTATGGCAGTGTACTAACTGTCTAAAATCCCAGTTTATTGGAAAGGAAGATTATATATACTTTGGTTACCAAGAAGAAAAATTTGCTTTTATATTTCACTTTCTAATGTGGTTTGGTCATTGTGCCAGCAAAAATGATGCAATACTATCTCAGTTTACCAGTTATATGGAAAACTATACAAAGATGACAAGTTCTTTCATGCAGGTAGTAAATGTGCTTATTACAAAATTGAACTAGGAACAAACTTTGGAGGAAAAAAGTAACCTTTAAATGTATGCAGTGATAAGATTTATTTGTCCTGGACTAGAGACAAGGGAAGAATAAAGATTTGGAAGGGATCTCTGGCATAGCTTGTCCAGTCTTTCTCCAATAGGCAGCCACCTTGCATAATCTTTTAGAGCACCATCTTAAAACAGTTAAGTTTTTTCTTGTTCCTCCTAGTCCAATTGGAAGACTGTTCCTAAATCCGATTGCTTTAATGAGTAGAACATTCTTTTAATTTCCAATCTCAATTTATTCATAACAGTGTATTATACCCATTTCTTTGTGTGCTAACATTGTTCTTTAGGGTTGTTGCCTGAAGAAGGCATTTGTGCCCGAAAGCTTGCAAAGAGCAATTTTTCCAATTATTTAGTTGGTCTAATAAAAGGTACCACATTTACCCAAAGAACTTGGTCTAACATTTGTTCTTTAGCTCAAAACCCCCCAAGACCAAACAAATAAAACCCCCCTATTCTCACCTGCTGTTGTATTTAGAGCAGAGGTGGGCAAAATATAGTCTGTGGGCCAAATTTGGCCCACCAACTGACTGAATCTTGCTCATGGCTGCCCCCATGGTGCTCCACATACGGCTGAGTTTAACTGCTCCCGCCTGGGCAGTCCACGCTGTCCTCCCGGATGAGCGCTGGGTCTGGGCCCTGAGCAGCGCACGTAGCTTCTGGCAGGGCTGTTTCCAGGGCTGCTGTGCTTCCCTTGCCTCCAGCAGGAGCTGCCTGGGTGAAATTTCCCTCCCAACTGCTTGCCTGCCTGGAGTGTTGCAGCAAAGACCGGAGTGGGAGGTAGGGGCTGCTGCTGGAGGCAAGGGGAGCAGAGCTTCACCTAGCTGGCTGTAGCCAGGGTGGGAACAGGCCCTCTGGAAGCTGCATATACTGGCTAGGGCCTGGGCTGGTGGAGCTGTTCTGCTCCACTCATCTCCAGCAGTGGCTCCTCTTCCTGCACTGCTCCGGGTGGGTGGGGAGTGGGGGATGAGGAGAAACTTCAGCCAGGTGACTCCTGCTTCAGTGTGCAGGCCTCTGGCTCCAGCTCTGGGCTGCCTAGCACAGTGAGCCACCAGCTGCAGGTGGCTGGAGTGGGTGGAAGGAAGCTGGAGCCAGAGCCCTGTGTGCTGGGGCAGGAGCCACCCAGCTGACACTTCTCCCCCGCCTGCCCAGAGCAGCACAGAAGGGGCAGGAGCAGGAGGAGCTGCTGCTGAAGGGGAGGAGAACAGCCCCACCGGCTCAGGACCCTGGCCAGCGTGTAACTTCAGGCAAGGCTGTTCCTGGTGTGGCTGCAGCTGGCCACGTGCTGCTCTGTTCTCCTTACCTCCAGCAGAAGCTGCCATGCTAAAGCTTTTTCACCTGCCTGCCCAGAGCCGTGCAGCAGGCACAGGAGTGGGATGAGGAGCCACCAGTGGAGGTGAGGGGAGCAGAGCAGCACCCAGCCGGCTGCAGCTGCACCAGGAACTTCCATGCCTGAAGCTGCTGCTGTCTGGGGCTGGGGGGGAGGGGGACAGGGCTGCTCTGTTCCCCGCACCTCTGGTGGTGGCTCCTCCTCCTGCTTCTGCCCTTGCTCTGTAGCTCTGGGTGAGCTGGGGGAAGCTTCGGTTGGGCAGCTCCTGCAGGTGGGAGCACAGTGTAAGCTACCCTGGACCAGGTTTGGCCTTGTGCTGAGTGCTGCAGGGGCAGCTGCGGATCTCACTACCTGGGCAAGCCATGCTGTATGTACCCCCACCCACCTTCTCTCCCTATATGCCCAGTTGGCTGGCTCAGCTCCCTTAACATAGCATCCAGGCAGCTGCTGCACAGAGTAGGGCATGCAGGGAGTGGACTATGGCTTGCCCCAGGCCCTGGCCTCAAGCCGTCACCTCCCCATGATCTGGCCCTTTAGTTCCAGCTTGGCTCACCCCTCCTGCTCCTAAACACTATTCTCCACCTGCCCAAGCCCCATAGGGAGTTCTGGTGATTTGTTGCTGGGGAGGGTGCTTACCCAGCCTGTAACAGCTCATTAAAACTTCTTGTGTGGCCCTTGAGCCCAAATAATTGACCACTCCTGATTTAGAGAGAGCAGTTTTATCTGCCCTTTTTAGCTTTTATTTTTCAAGACAAAACAAGCTAAGCTTTTAATTTTTTCTTGTATGAAAGGCTCTGCACTTCCTTGATCATTGTGGTACATCTGTTCTAGTATGACTTCATTTTCCTTGAACCTGAGTGAACATTTGGAATACTATGCGTGATTCTGAGGTCTTACCAGTGCCTTATTCAGTGATACTAATGCTTCTCTATTTCTGTAGGAAATACTTCTTGTGATGCATCTTAGGCCAGAAACAGACATTGTCAGATTAAGTGGATCAGCTGTGCTAGGATGTGTCCCAGCACAGCTGGTTTGCTTTCTTGGGCAAAACACATCACCTGCTGATGCTGTGGGGCAACAGGTGACCCCAGCTAAGAGAAAGTGAGGCACCAACAAGGCATGTATCTGTGAATGGTTAAAACTAACTCCAGTGATGCCCAGGGGCTGGGGCCCCCAACAGCTGATTGGCGATCCCAGCCATGGGACTGCATTGGTTACACTTCAGTGCATCTCTAAGTTGGGGAAAGACAGGCAGATGAACATGGGACTTGAGGGGCCCAGTGCAGTGTGGGGATTTCTGGGCTGCACAGGATCAAGCCCCTCAAACCTCAGGAGCACCTGCCCCAAGCAGCTAGAGAGTGCGAGAGTGGAGAGTTTAGTGGATTAGGGTCCTTCGAGACATTTAGGTAAAGGCATGTTAGGATCTGATGTGTGTGCATAGCAGGAGATGTGATTGTGGGATCCAGCATCAGATCCAATCATGCCTTACTGCCAGTGCAGCAGGAGCCTGGGATTGCAATCCTGGGTTTCCCCTGTGCTGGTAAGTAGCAGGCTCCCAAGACTGCAGTATGGGGTGCTCCCCTGGCTGTGAGCCCCATCAGCTGCAGGACTGAGTTGTGGCAGTGCATTGTACACACCACAGCTGGGGATCCTGTCAGCTGATGGGGCTCTGAAACACAGGAGAGCATCTGTTTTATCATGTCATAAATTGTGACCCAGTTTTACATTCAATCAATTAAAGTTGTGATTAACTAGTTAGTCGCGTCTTAAGTGTAACATGTAGATGAGGCATTAGTGTTTGAGGAACTCTGCTAGTAATCTCCTTCCTGCCTAATGCTTCCTTTTTCCTTGCTGTCCTTTGCTGCTGTCCCTTCTTATTAATTTTAGAAATCCTCCACTAATCCCTAACTCCAGTAGACTAATTTCCCTTGCACACCCTTTTTTAATAAAACAGAAAGTTGATGGTTTCTTTGGTGCAAGGATAGATTTAGATTACATGTGTAGCTGTCTGCAGTTTACTGTATAATACAACACCATTTTGACTTTACTTTTCACAGGCTGTAGCTCTTCTTAAAGTGGATAAAAGAGCAAAGGAAACATTTCAGCTGTCTCTTCTTTAAAAGAAAATGTGAGTTGAACATGTGTAAGTCTGTTAATATACAGTAGGACTCAAGCATCACTTTGCAATATCAGTGTAGTTCAAATAAGGTATCATATTTAAATTAAAAGGGAAATATTATCTGATTCTAAATGAGAAAGGTCTCATAGAGATGAGTGCATACTACTGTTTTACTCACTTTAAGATTGGGTTTGGAGGAGAAAGTTGGCAGCCCAAAGAAGATATTTCATTTCTGTTTCTGTGAGGTTTTTAGCAATGCTGTCACTCAGAATGGCCAGCCTGATCTGAAACATCCATGAACTGCCATACTTCTATAAAAACAAGTCACGAAATGCCCTGCTTTAAACAAGACAGTCATTTATCTTTCAACAGTTGATATGAGCACTTGTAGTAATACTAACACAAATGGTGGAACACTGAAGGTGACTTGGGTATGAAGTCTCCTCTGGCAGTATGAAAATGGGGAAGACTAGAGGTTCTGTTTTATTAATTTCTGTAGCATTTTCTTTTAATCTTGGTGCTTAAACTTGCAAATTCACAACTACTGTCTTGATGTAACCTAGGGCAGCAATGGTACAGAAAGTATGACCTGGTTCAAGGTGTTTGAAAACTCTGTTCTGCCAGGCAGTGCCAACAACCCAAAAAGCGGGGGGAGGGGGTGGGCAGTGGGGGTGCTTACAAGGATAATTAGAGATGTTAATCTTCCAGCTCTGTCAAACATCCTGTGCTGGTCTGTACATCCAGTGAAGTCCTGGCTGATGAGCTAAAAAATGCCCATAGTTTGCAGATCTGCTTGATGAAGCTTCAGTCCCTGATTCAATTTGGCCCGATATAGTGGCTGGATCTGAATCGAATCAGAGGACCCTTTAATATCTCTGAGTCGATTTGGACAGATTCAGCAATTTGGATGTAGTTACAGCTTTAAATGTTTTTTCTACATACCTCTAGGTATGAGGGGCACTGGCATGCTAGGTATGCTGTGGCAGTGCTGGGGCAGATGTAGCATCCCACAGAAGTGTGGACAGCTCCTCGGTGCGCTCAGCAGCAGACACAGAAGTGGACCAGAAGCGCTTCTGGTCCACTTCCTGGTCCACCAGGGAGCATGCAGGGCACCCCCCGACACCGCCTCGGCCTGGTGACCTGACTGGCGTCTCCTGGGGGGTACCTGGCGTCCCCCCATGGCTGATCGCCGAGCCAGGGGGGTGCAGGGGAGTTGGTCCCCCAGTGTACTCCTTGGCAGATCCAGAAGGGGACCGGAAGAACTTCTGGTCCACTTCTGGGTTCGCTGTCGAGCATGCTGGAGAGCCTCCTGTGGGACTCTCCATGTGCCCTAGCACCGCAGCGCTCATGAGCCATGCTTGCTACCTCCAAGGTATGTAGAAAAAAACTTCTAAAGTTTTGCCTGTGTCTGAATTGCTGGTTCGCCGAATCAGCATTGAATCTTCAGATTTGGATTTGGCCAAACTGAATCGGGGACAGTGATCCAAATCAAGGAATTGAATCATTGTCCCTGATTCAGGCTGAATCCAAATCCAAATTGAATAGGGCCTGTTTTGCACAGGCCTAGTTGCCAGTATTGCCTACCTTGCCCCAGGAGTGAGTTGCTGCGGTTCTGGTGGTCCCCTCCTGGCACATGTTGGTCCAATTTCCAGTCCTCCAAGCCACTGAGAGTGAAGAGTCCTGCGTCCTCAAGTATGTGTTTTGCTTGAGGTTTGACCGCACTATTTAGGGAGGAGCTCAGTTCAACTGGAGCATCTGGATGAATGTCCAGTAACACAGTGAAAGCTTTCAGGGCAGATGTCATGCTTGGCAAAGTATCCCTACAGCTGCTATTTGTTTAGTGGACTCAGAGATCCAACCCTTGGTATATGGGTAGATTAGTTTAAACTCATGCGTGTGTGTGTGTGTGTGTGTGTGCATGTGCACGCATGTACTGCTTACTCAAAGGAGAAAATTAAGTTACTTACCAGTACCTGCAGTTCTTGAGATGTATAATCCACAAACCCATTTAACAGTGCCCCCCTCTTTGCCTGGTCTAAATGGTCGGGGTGGGGTGAGATGATCATTATGCGAGTAATACCTTTTGAACTCCAGCTACTGGTAAATAATGCTTGCTTGAAATAGGCAGGTAGGTTGAATACATGTATCCCAGCAGTGGTACTTGTGCAGAGTGGGAGCTTTTTCTGTTCAAATATCATTTCTTTTGGAGAGAACCTTCATTTTTGACAAACTTAGGTAATGGCAAAGAATTAATTTGCTTTAAACTTGGTGACCACTGACTGCTTCAGCTGTAGACATTTTCCAAAGCCAAACTGCTTGCAACTGCTGTGTAGCTGAGTGGGTTTGCCAGTTTCCACAGCACAGTGGCTATATGCTTCTGTCACTCAGATACCAAGCCAAGCTTTTCTCTCAGCTCTGATTGCATTGTCTCCATGTATGCATGAGTTCTGGAGAAGCTGCTTGTCACTCCGCGCGCGCACGTGTGTGTGTCTTTTGCGGGGGTGGGAAGAGGGGAGGGTGCTGGCAGTTTTCCTGCCATCAAAAACTGCATCAACAGTTTCTACTTCCATTTCCATGTTGTTTGGTTGCTGTGTTACTCACAACAGCAAGCCATGTTCCTACGCCAAAACCAGCCTTTGAAACTGAGTAACAGCTTTGGCAGGGGCATGAAAAACAAATGCTGCCTCTATATAAAATGCATCAAGTCTTGGCCCAAGGAGTTGGGGAGAGCAGGATTCACACCTTTCCCATGTAACATATAAGCATTACCAGGCCAGATGCCAGAAAATGGATCTTGTGAACCTAACCAGTTTTCTCCTGTACTTGTTGGTTTCTCCCCTCCCCCAAGATTGTGAATGGAAACAGTGATGCTCGAGGTATGAGTTCAAATAAAAATCTTAGGTGGTTTTAAGAATGTGAACAGCTTGCCTGTGATTGTCAGTCAAACATGAAGGCTTAGATAACCAGAGTTGTTCAAAGCATGGCGGCTCTGGCTTGATGGTAGAACAAAAGCATGAAAGAAAAAACTGCTTTGCTTGTGAATAACTGCCGATAACTCGGTCACCAAGCCTTTTGAATACATGAAAATGGAATCATTTCTTCTGACTGCACCTCTGTTGCAGCCACTTGGTCAAGGAGTCATGCTACCAAGATAAATTGCAGATCAAGAACAATTAAGTTTTATTTATTATATTTGGAAGTGTATGGAAACGTTGGTGCTCTGTTGTTTTTTGGCAACAGGTTGCATGGAGAAACATAAAACAGTTTGTTGTTACCAGTGACTGGCATAAAGCAGGTGTACTGCTAAAGGAGCCTGAGCAACAAGATTAGCAGCCAGTGGTAGAATAAATGTGCAAGTGTCCTGATGCAGGTCTGAGAGAGAACTCATGGCTCTGGAGTGACCCTGGAAGATCACATAGAATAGCTAATGCTATTCTGGTAGTGCCAGAGGTGTAGCCATTCCCATAGCTGATGAAGTAATGTAGATGACAAAACAGAATGGAGAGGAAGAAGAAGCCGATTCAGAAACATCTACCTGTTTGCTTTTGATGCTCTTTGCATGATCAACAACAGAATAAGGTATCTCTTATTGCTCAAACATGTCTCCACACACTTTACTATGCCAGGAACACCTCCAACATTACACAGACACAAACTTGAGAGGCAAGGATTTAAGCATCAATTAAAAGTTGGCCAGCCTTGCAGTACTGTATTAAGTGGCTGGGGGCCAAATGCCCTGTGGGCTGTACCAGCAGGGGTTGTATGCCCATGGCTTGTACCAGGATGTCACGAGCTGCACTGACTTCCCCACCCCTGCTCTCCCAGCTCCCTCTACTGTACTATGCACTCACAGCTCTCCTTTCTCCACCAACACTGCTGCATCACACACAGGTCCCTCCCTGTAGTGTTGCATTGCATGCCTGTGTGGTCCCAAGCTCCCACTCAGCTCTCCTAGCCATGCTGTGATGCACTGCCCCACTTCCGGTGGTAAGTTTTTGAGTGCAAGGCACTCTTGACCTTAAGAAGAGTGTTTTGTATGTGAAAGCTTGTCTAAACCTCTCCCAAGCATGCAGTTGGACTAATAAAAGATATCACCCACAATAATCTTTGCCTTCCATTTCCTGGTGTCGCAACTTCACCATCACTCTAATGCTACCACATAAATATACAGACGTATATGTAAAGGCATATCATGCCTGTGCAGCAGGAGGAAACCAATTTGATGCACTGAATCTGTCATATGGTCTTGTGGTCTTGTTCAGTGTTACTGTTGTTATAGTATTTATTTGTATGTTGTTATAGCATAGTAGATAAGTGTAGCCAGTTCTATTTTTGGCTTGGCTTCTTATCTGTTCCTGCTGCAGTTGTCCTAAGGGCATCTTCTGTCCATCCTGCATTACAGCTACCGGTCTTTTGGGGAGCACTCTTTCAAAACTGTCATATTTCAGCTTAATGAAACTTCACCAGGATGAGCTATGTTTGCAAGTCTGCTGAAAATCTTGATATCAACATTTTGCTGTTCAGGATCAGAGCTGCTGTTCTCTACATTTGTGGAGAGCTGACTTCAACAGCCTGGCCACAAGTAATGGTTACCAGGCATTGAGCTACATGGTTGCTAGCAATCCTGTTGCTGGTAGAATGTTACGATTCATCCCAAGTTTTGGACCAAAATGTGGGGACAGGCCGTGAAAACTGGGCGGGGGGCTGGAGATTAGTGCTTGTTGTGGTGAAGGGGCCACAGCTTACTGCAGGGTTGTACAAATAGCAGTTTGTGAGACATTATTGTACATCTATGTTTAAGTTTGACACAGTGCTGTAACTTCGTAGTGCTAATGTCTAAGTTTTTTTTCTTCCTTTTTAAGTGGCTTGGGCAATGGAGAGTGTGTGGTATATAATGTGTACACAGGTTTCTCTCGCTTTATGCTGTACGTGCATTCCTGGAAAATGGTGCATAACTTGAGTTTGCATAAAGGGAACCCACTTTACAATGTAACAAATAAGGATACTTTCCAAGGCCTGGATTGTACTGACCTCCAGTCCTATTTCTGTCACTTTTTTACAAGACAGTTTTGGTACTCACTGACACCAATGCCATACTGTCTGCTGCCAGGCGGCTTAATGGCTCCCAGCTCCCAGGGTGCTGCACTGACAGGACCATATGGGACTGGGCTGCAGGGGTCAGTGCTGGGGAGGAGCCAGGTACAGGGCTGTCCCTGAGCAGGAGCTTCATGCCGTCCCTAACTTATGGTGCTGGCATGGAGGTGGGGCTAAGGAGGGGGCGGGGGGGGGCAAGTCTGTCCCTGGTCGCTGGTCCCTGCTGCAGCTGGGGTTGGGGGGAGCAATGGGCATGAGCAGGGCAGGGGGTTGTTGGGAGTAGGGGTCAGCCCATGGTGCCACTCCCTGGCTTATGGCATCACTCCCACAATGCACTGAACAAAGCAGCTTACCGCAGGCTACCACCACACCGATTGCATAAGAGTGAATTTACCTTGCAAGTAACGAATTTTTGGTATAAAAAGGGTCATCACATAAGAACCAATTCGTACATACAGAACCCATATAAAGCAAAGGAAACCTGTATGTGTATTTGGATGTAATTCCGTATTTCAAATAAGACTGTAAACACTTTTTTTTCTTAAGGGCTGACCTCTTTAAAGCAACTTGAATAAAGGTGGACTTTGGACTGTGACATCTTGTTACTGGGTTTTGTTCTTGTATAAGAAACTATTCTCTGCAAGTCTTACCTTGGGTCATAGAATCAATGAGTCAGAAGGGACCTAGGCAGATCATCTAGTCCGACCCCCTGCCATGGGCAGGAAGGAGCACTGGG
>NW_017728909.1:43982184-44000131 GCF_001723895.1 Crocodylus porosus
TTAAAGGAGAAAAAAATGAGAAACTGTGGCCTTTCCCTTTCAGGCTGGCAGTGTTTCAGCTTGCAAGGGACTGGCTGGGGTCCCCCCTGTCCCTCCCCCCACCCCACACACACGGGAGCTGGGGGCAGTGGGTCGAGAGTGAGGGGCACTGGGTCAGGACTGGCCATCAATGTTTACAGATGGGTCCTGGTACAAAAAAAGGCTGACAACCACTGATCTAGTCCAACCCTCTGCTCAGAGCAGGACCATCTCCAATTATTGTCATCCCAGCCAAGGTTTTGTCTACTCAGGTTTTAAAAAGCTCTAAGGATGGAGATTCCACAACCTCTCTGGACTGGATATGGCCTGCCAACTGACTGGATCCATCCTGCAGGGAACACCCGCCAACTGATTGGATTCAGCCTTTTGCTGCCCCCACGGTGCTCTGCATGGCGCTGAGCCCTGTCTGGGGCATCTTGCACCACCCTCCTACCCACAGCTAGGGCTAGGACTAAGACTAGCAGTCCCAACCAGCACGCACAGTTTCCTGGTGGGGTTGTTCCCAGGGTGGTGCACAGGTGCTGCTTGGTCTTCTTCCCTACCCCCCCTGCTCTTGTGCCATTCCAGGCAGGGAGGGAAGCTGCAGCTGGCAGCTTCTGCCCCAGCACATGGGGCTCCAGCTCCCAGCTGCCTTCCACCCACCATGCCCTCCCAGCATGATGAGCTACTTGTGGGTGGAAGGTGGTTGGGAGCTGGAGCTGTAGTTCTGTGTGCTTGGGCAGTAGCTGCCCAGCTGCAGCTTTTCCCCCACCTGGAGCAACACAGCAGGAAGAGGAGCTGCTTGAGGTGGTGGGGAGCTGAGCAGCACCTGGGCAGCTGCAGCCACACTGAGAGCAGCTCCTCGGGGAAGATGTATGTGCTAGACCTTGTCTAGCGCTATCCTCTTTGGAACCTCTCTTCAGGTAATTGAAGACTGCTATTAAAACCCCTCTGTCTTCTCTTCTCCAGACTATATAAGCCTAGTTCCTTCAGCTCCTCCCCATACATTTTGTGCCCCAGCACCCTAACCATTTTCACTGCTCTCCTATGGACTCTCTTAAATTTGTCCACATCCTTTCTGGATTGGGGGGCCCAAAACTAGACACAGTACTCCAGCTGTAACCTCACCAGTGCCAAACAGAGGGGATTAATCACTTCCCTCAGTCTGCAGGCAGTGCTTCTCCTAATGCAACCAGTATGTTATTAGCCTTTTTTGCAACAAGATGCATGGGATTGTTCCACCTTTAAGTGTAGGAATTTGCACTTGTCCATACTGCATTTCATTAGATTTCTTTTGGTGCAACCCTCCGATTTGTTAAGGTCTTTCTGAATTCTAGCCCTACACTTCAGCATATCTACTACTTCCCCCAGCTTTGTGTCATTGTAAACTTGCTGAGGTTGCAACTCCATCCCATCTTCCAGGTTGTTGATGAAGATATTGAACAAAACACTGACCTTTGGGGCACTCAATACTGGCTGCCAACTAGACATCGAGCAATTGATTACTACTTCTTGAGCCTGACAATCCAGCCAGTTTTTTTATCTACCTTACAATCCATTCATTCAACCTATACTGCCTTAGCTTGATTGCAAGCATGTTGTGGGAGACTATCAGAAGTCTTGTTAAAGTCATGTGGCTGAATAGCAAACACCTGACATGCTAGAACTGATATGTGTGTGAGTGGGCGTGTGCATACCATCTCCTTTTTTTCCCCCCTTGCCTGTTCTTCTTGAACAGGTCGTTTATAAAATATATTTGTTCTGAAGTGCAGTATGAAGTGGGAGATGGGAATATTGAAAGTCTCAGTCAAGGTGAAATAGGAGCACAGTTAGGTGATGTCACAGTTGTTGTCTGCTATGGAGTTGAGACTCAAAAAGCAACTTTTACAGAAAGTGGAAGGTTTACCATTTTACTAGATATGAAGCATAAGAACATGGCATGGGCATGAGGAGAGAAAGCAAAGGTACAGATAAAGTTAGCAAGGGAAATGTATAGACAAGACTAAAGCATTCTGTAATTATTTCACAAGTAAGAGGAAGCCCAAGGAAGGTGTTGTTCCTTACTGAATGTAGAGAGCATTCTAATAATGGGTGATATGGAGAAGGCTGTAGTATTTTAATTCGTCCTACTTCAGTCTTCACAAGTAAGGTCAGCTACCAGATAACAAGCATAGTTGGCAGTAAGACTAGGGGAAGAAATGAATAGTCTAGAACAGGAAAAGGCCAGAGTTTGCTTAGAAAACTAGATGTTTTCAAGTCAGCAGGACCGAATTAAATTCTTTCTAGGGCACTCAAGGAATTGCTGAGGTAACTGTTGAGTTAATGCCTTTCTGAGAATTTATAAAGGTTGGGTGAGGTTTTGGATGACTGGAAAATGAAAAGTATTGTTCATATCTTTAAAAAAGAGGATGCTAGGAATTGTAGATCAGTCTAACCCTGACGACCAGAAAGGTTATGGAGCACATCATAAAGGAAAGTATTTTTAAGGACTTAAAGTATATACGAAGAGGATATGGAACAGCTAACACATGTTTGTTAAGAGAAAACCATGTTTGACCAACCTGATTTTATTTCTGTGAAAAGGTAAGTGACTGGAGGGTTGAAGGAAGAGGAAGCATCAGATGGTATATAGTTTGACTATAATAAGGTTTCTAGTACCATCTCTCATGACATTTTACTTAGTAAGATAAGGAAATACTGTCAGGGGTGTGCAATGATCCGGGCCCAGGGGCTACATAGGGAGTTTGACCTGTCACAGGCCAGGTTAGCATCCCCCACCCCCCAGCAACAACTCACCAAAACTCGCTGTGTGGGATGCGGCCATGTGCAGGCAGGGAGCGGTGTTCAGCTATGACTGGGGTGGGGGAGAGGGGGGCGCAGGAGGAGCTGGGTAGCTCCTGCTCTAGTGTGTAGGGCTCTGGGTCCAGCTGCTGGCCACCTTCCACCAACCCAGAGCAGCCACTTATGGGCATGCACAATGGAAGGTGGCTAGGAGCTGGGGTTGGAGCCTGGAGCACTGGGGCAGAAACCTCCCAGCTGCTGTTCCCCCCTGAACCCACAAGGTCCCTTCCCTCCCCCCCAGCCTGGAGCAACATGGAAGGAGCAGGAGGAGAAGCCACCGCTGGAGGTGAGGAATACCTGCAGGGCTACAGCTGCATTGGGAGCAGCCCTGCTGGGAGCTGTGCATGCTGGCTGGGACCAAAGCCAGTGGGTGCTGGCAGGAGTGCAGTGCTGGCTGCCTGGACCAGGCTCAGCCATATGTGGACTGCTGCAGGGGCAGCCATGGGTTGGATCAAGTCAATTGGTGGGTGCCCCCTGTGGGCTGGATCTAATCGGCAGCAGGCTGGATCTGGTCCACCTGGTGTATTTTGCCCAGCCACCCCTGGTCTAGATGAAAGTACTATAAGATGGATGCATAATTAGTTGGATCATTGTGCTCAAACAGTCATCAACAGCTTGATGTCTGCTTGGCAGGAGATATCAGGTGGGGTTCTCCAAGCATCTGTTCTGTGTCCAGTACTGTTTTTAATATCTTCATTAATTATTTTGGGTCTGGGTTTAAATGCACACTTAGCATATTTGTAGATGAGTCCAAACTGGGTGGAGTTGCAGACTTCCTGGAGGATAGGATTAAGGTTCAGAATGACTTCAATTCTTAATTTCAGAACACTTCAGTTTATTATATGAAGTTCAAATGGAGACTAGGAATGACCGATTTAAGCTGCAGCACTGCAGGAAAAGACATGGGATCCTTAAGCTGACTTTGAACCAGGAGCGTGCTCTTGTTTCAAAACACTGGGTTACATTAACAGGAGCTCACTTTCCAAATCAGTGGAAGTGATCTGTCTACTCTGTTCTCACTGGCTAAGCCTCATCTGGAGCACTTCAGTTAAGATGTGGATAAATTGTAAAGAATCCAGTGGAGAACAACAGAAATGATTACTGGTCGAGGAAACATAGGCTACTGACAGATGTGAAAAAAATCCAGAAAAACACCAAAACAACAGTACCAGAAGAGGAAGTGCATTAGTTTGACCTGGCTCCCCAGCATCTGTATAGATTGGGTGCTTCAGGGGGGCTTTTTGGTGCTTTTATCTACAGCTGATTCAGTTGGCTATTAGAGGGGTTGTTAACCAGGGTACTTGAGACGGCCCTAGGGGGTACACACGGGTGGGTGGGGACAGAGTGCTGCCATGCAGCATCCCGTGCTGCTGCACAGGCGCCACCCACCTGGCTGGAATGATGGTGGCTGCCACCGTTCAGCATTCACCTCTCCTACCCAACGCTTGGCTTGAGGCCGTGTGCCACCCCCCCCACCCGCTCAGCTTTGTGGCTGGGGGTACACTGCTCTGTAACGATGCAAAAAGGCTGTAAACCCTTGAACTGTTAGATAAAAGCATCAAAAACCCAGCTGAAGCACCCAGTCTATACAGACATTGGACAAGCTGAGTCAAACTTGCATGATGCCTCCTCTGGGCAGGTGCTACATTTGGTGTGTGGGTGCACTGAGCTTAAAGTAAAGCGCTGGTTTTTTTGTTTTGTTTTTTTTTCAAATCTGTAAGCAGCCAGGTTTATAATGAAAGGGTGGAAAAATGGGGGTGGTTTAGTTTGGAAAAGATGAAAGTAAAGGAGAGGGATTTAGTAAGAAGGGTGGTTATAAAGAGAATGGTGATGCTGTTCTCTCTGGCTGTAGAAGACAGGACAATGAACCATGGTCTTAATTACAGCAAGGTGTATTTAGATTGGATATCAAAAGAACTTTCACACTGGTGACAGTGGTTAAGTATTGAAACAGACTGACTACCTGCAAGGGTCTTAAAACCTTCAACCTTTGTAGTTTATAAAAGCAGGTTAAACAACCATTTGCATTAGATGGTTTAGACAGGGATGATCCTGCCTTCAGTGCTATAAGTGGCCTGGGCAGCTTGTGTGCGTGGCATGTGACAGATCAGGGATGGGTTGGGCAGCACAGGGACATTTAAGGTAGGAAGCAGAAGGGAGAGCAGGAGATCAGGCAGGGAGTACAGCTCAAGAAGCAGAAAGCAGAGAGGTACTTGGGCAAAGAGCACAGAGTAGGAAACAAAGCGCAGCAGCTGATTGGGCAGATGAAAAAGATTGGACTGGCATTCTGGGAGGATATGGGGCTACCTGCCAAAAAGGTTACACGTGCCAGAAAGTTTGGCTCCCACTGAGTTATTTCCTGAGGTCCCTTTCAGCCCTATTTTGCTATGATTCTATATAAAATATCTTAAGATAGCAATGACTGCACAAACCACCCTTTTTCAAGTGCTACTTAGGTGCAGTCAGTGACCAGATTGACAGTCTGTGTGTTCTACAAAACACATAGTTGTTCAAGTACTTAAGAGGGTGCGGACCAGCTGCAGGGTGTGTTATATACTAACATCAGAGAAATTCTGATGAGGAATGAAATTTTGCTTTGGAACATTGACACTGGATCTTACACTCAAAATCAATTTCCTTCCTCCCATATTACTTGAAACAAATATGCTTTACACTCTCTAACTGGGTTTTCACACATCTTGTATGTTTGGGTGTTTTCATTTTATTAAAGTATTTTGATATATAAAGATAAATTAGTTTTTTACAGTATGATTCTTTCTTTAGGTTCTCTGAAGAAGAATGATTTCCCTGGAGAAATATTCACACCAAGAATTTAAGGATAAATTTCAATGTGAAAATGTGTTCTGTGGCTTTTGTAGATTTTTAGTTTATCTGAAAATTAGCTAAATCTTATCTCTGTCTGAATAGATGCTACCTATTAGCTTGTTCCAATCCACTAATTTCTCTTTAGGATTTCCTTTTTTTTGATCCAGGCAAGACAGTCATTGGTGTAGTCTAGTGGTTCTCAACCTTTGTAGACTCTAGGTAATCCTTAGAAAATGCCAGTGCTTAACTTTCATTAGCCATTTTTAATTATCTGAATGTGTGAAAGTAATATTATATTTTTATTGCATAACCCTAGTAATGGTAACAATTTTGTTCAAAATTCCACCAAAAGAAATGGTTGCTAATGTGAGGCAAAACATAACAAGCATGTTGCAAAATAATGGAAAGTATACTGTGCAAGTAAATTTTATGTAGCCATTTAATTCAAAGTACACTTTGTTTAATAGGTTATACCATATCTATTTCAAATGGTCACTAATAAACACAATTGCAAGTTCCACCTGTATCTACCATAATTCAAACTGAGTATTTAGAAACAATTAGAAACAATTATCAGATTGTATGCAGGTGTTTATGTCCAAACTTGGTATTGTACAGGTCTAGTGAATTAGCTTAGACTGAATATATTTCAGAAATTTAAAACTTATCTGAACTTTGATTAATGTATCCTGCACATAAAGTAAATCTACCATATATGGGCACCAGGTTCAGTTTTGAGTTTCAAATTACCTTACCGCACTATTTGATACTTTTGCTCATTATTAGAAGGTACATTCCCTTGTGCACCCCCCATCAGTGCTCTAAATACAGTTGCAGAGAAGTGTTGGTCAATTCCTAATGTATCCTATACTTATTTGGCTTAATACTCATTAGTGATTTTTAGTTTAATTGCACAAACCTAATTCAATATGACAGCAAATAGTTGTAATTCTGCAATATTTAACAATATATTTAAAGCAAGATTTGGAGAAAATCTTTTATCTACAATTTTGTGGTTTTAGATGTACATGAAAGTAACACGATAGGAGGGAAGAGGAGGAGGAAGAAGAGGATGAAGAGGTATTATCTACAGCTATAAGGAGTGTATTTTTTCCACAGAGCCAATTGGGGCAAATCTTGACCTGAGCATTTGTTTCTTCTAGCCACAGATTGCTAGGGGGTCTCTCTATGCTTTCTGTCTTTAAGGATGCATCTATATCTCAGACCGTATCTTCTTCCTTCAAGGTTGGATTGTTCATTAGAACAGAGACTGTAACCTATATATAAACACTTGTAAAATTGAGGTGAGCTAACCATGAGGCTGCAGGCTCAGGCTTACCTTTGTGTGCATGTACATGCTTTGGTCCTGTGAATTTCATTCCTTTCTGCACAATAGCACTAAAGAAAAGTCAGCATTATAGCTACGTTGAGAATTGTTGCATAATGTTTATAAATTCCTTTGACAAAGATTAAAACAGGATTCCAGATGGAATGCAGTAAGTACAAAACTTGTGTGTAAATGACCTCCTTTGGTTATGTTTGAAAGGAAATAATTGTCCTTACAGTTAATTTCCAGAAGAAACTTCTTTAGGTGCCCAAGCTCAGGAGGCATTTCAGGCTGTATAATCTGCTCAGGGTGCTCCTTGTAAATCCTCACTCACTTCTTCCCATTGTTATGTAGGGGGTTTAGGGCTCAAATTGTTAATATGCACTATTAATGTGTGAATTGGTTTCTGTATTAATTAATGTATTCATTGCTCATGTGGTTTTGGAGCCTGCACTCAGGCTCTGCTCCACCTCTGGGCTGCTCAGCAGGGCAGTGGTGGCAGTGTACAGGACCACAGGGCAGCTTGGATGCAGACTCCAGGAAAGTGGGGGAAGGGGGCAGACAGAGGACACACACACATGAACCGCCACAGCATGTGGGTGGCCAGGAATGTAGCCCAGAGGCATGTAGACATCTGCTGAGAACCTCTTCTCTTCCTGCTGGTACATCTGTGGAGGGGGAGGGTGGTGTGACAAGGAAGGGGCAGATTGAAGACCCCCATGGTGAGGGAGGGAGGCAGGCAGGATAGGGGTAAATGGGGTCCCAGGACCAGGGTGGATTGTGGGATGGATTGTGTGTGGGGGGGTGTGGCTCCCCACTGCTGCATGCATCCCCGGAGAAGGCATGAGGGGCATGTGCCCTCCCAGATTTGTGTGTAGGGTAGAGGTGGACTGCAGGCTGGGGCTCTGCACCCTACTGCCTTTGTCTTGGTGGTGGGAGGCACAACATGGCATCATGTGGCTCCCAGGGCAAAGGCAATAGGGTGTAGAGCCCCAGTCCATGGCAAGCAACTCGCCTCTGCCCTGAGCACAAATCTGGGAGGGCACATGCCTCCCATGGCTTCCCTGGGACTGCACTTAGGGGTAGGGAGCTGTGCCCCCCCCTGCACCCCATTTGCCCCTGCCCCACTCCCTCCCTCGCTGTGGGGGCCAAAATCTTCCGCCCCATGTCCCTTCCCCCTCCCCTCCACGGACTTCCCTGCTGGGTGCTCTGTGTTTCTGTTTGTGCGTCTGTGCCTGCCCCTCACTCCCAAGCCACAGCCCCCCAGCCCTGCTGCTGCCCCTCACTCCTTACTCATAGTACCTTGTATTCTGCCAGGGCCTGCAGAGACTACCTTTCTTGGGCTCCAACCTCCCTCCCCATACACACTCAACCATACAAAGTACCTGCATCATTTGAGTTTTAACTTGTGATTACAATAGTGATTAACTGGGGACTAATTTTTAATTAGGCAACTAAGTGCAATCAAATTTTTTCAGTGTTTGACAATGCTAGTGTTTTTATTGAGGGATGTGCCAGTTCTTGATAGGCATGATATGTTTTGAGGCATAACTTGTGAGACAAGATGGGAGATTTTGTTTTCATCTGTGTGAAAGACTGTTAAAATACTTTTACAGGATTTGACTAGCGCTCTGTCTAGTTTAGTATTTTTAACATGAACATGATCTGTGGTTGCATGCTTAGATGTAGATTTTAATAGCAATTTACCAATTTAAAAGCCATCCGCATGGATTCTTAAACAGTTATCTTGATTGTTGTGGGTTTTTTCTTTATTTGCTGTTTAATTATTTTAGAGCCTGACTTTCTCAGTTTTTCCTAACTGCATCAACAGTGCACTAGAGATACAGTGGTCTTGTACTGGACAGGAAATGTGAATAAAAACCCAAGAGACTGAGTAATAGGAACAGGACAGAGGTGGAGTAGAGATGTCCATCCAAAAGAACAAATCTTTTTCTTATTTTTCAGGGTGGGGCAGGAAAAGAGAAGAGGTTCTCAGTAGATATCACAATAACTGAAGTAGCCCAGCCCCTCTAATCTCTGGGGATAGTCTATCCTGATACTGTGCCCAAAATATCTGATTGTGGCTTCCTGTACAGTAATTAATCTGTTCTGAGTATCCCTGTCAGGATATGGACAGGCATTTCATTTGTAACACTAAATACATTTGTAGTTAGCCTTGTAACGCACTCTTTTTGTAGCGTACAGCCATGCAGGCTATCTGTAATACTACAAATACATTGAAAACTTTACAAAATAGAACTTCCTTTATGAAGGTACTACTAGGGTTTGAGGCACTGTATGTAAAACTTAGTTATGTGTACCACTACAAGATCCTAGGACCCCCAGCATCTCAGTTCTCAGCTCTCCCTCTCCCTACCCTCGCACCTGAGGAGAGCCAGCAGCTGGCTGCCTGATACCCTACCGAGTGACCATCCATGAGGGAGCCCAGCTGCCACCACAGCTACCATGGTGAGCAGAGCTCTAGCTCTTCTGGGCATGAGGCCTGCTTGGTCCCACTGATCATGGCCATGCACACAGCAAAGCTCCAACTCTTCTGGCTGTCTTGCTATCTGTGTCTCGTTTGATTGTGGAGGCATGCCTCCTTGCTTTCAGCCATGGCTGCACATCATAGCAATAGTTGATGCAGTTTGCAGCCGTAAGAGCTGTTGATTGGGCCTGGGAGATTCTGGTCACCAATGCAGGGGGCTTGCAAAGTGCCATCAGGCACACACGGTTGTTATCCCTGGGAGGAAAAAGTAATTCTGTGCTGAGGGGAACTTTTTGTCTGTGTCACTTGTCCTTTCCTTATGAAAGATTTCTAATGCACTTTCATTCTGAAGAACAAAAGGGAGAAAACAGGTTTAAAAAAAGAAAAGGTAGGAAAACTGTAAGTGATTTTCTTGCCTCAGGTATGTTCATGGTTTAGACTTCTTTAGGATTTAGTCAGTCAGAAAAAGTTCATGATAATCTTTCCCTGTATCAAACTTCTCTTTTGGAACATGTAGCCTTCCTGTCTGATCCTTGCAGTTAACGTTCAGCTCCTGGATTATTCAACCGTCAAATGATTTCCTCTGCTACAGAAGTGTGTCCCTTTGTTCCAAGATTTCTCAGTAGAACCCATCTAAGTCTGTGCTTTTAAAATTCCTTGCCTCCATTTCTTCTCCTGAGAGAGTCTCATTCCTTCAAACCCTCTGCAGAGAAGTTAGAGAAAACTGGATTTTATGTAGGATGAAGTTATTCCTTTGCTTTGCCTGGGCTAAATCTGTTTACGTAATATGGAGTCTTTGACTGACCTAGTATAATAAACATGCAGGTGTCACTTCCCTGCCAGTTTTGATTTGTATTCCTTATGCAAAGCTTATGATCTCAAATAGTATTCATGCAAGTGGTACATATATGTACCAATATACATTGAGTGCAATTAGGCAGGACTTTACAGGTGTAGTCTTTTTCAGTTCATTTATAAATAATTTGCCTGGCTTGATTTGATACTTTTGCCCTATAAAGCACTCTAAGCCAATGTTTCACCAGCTTTTTGGAGCCAGGGTACTGCTCCACTTTTTTTAATGTAGCAGCTTCCCTGGTTGAGAACCACTGTTGGTGCTGCCTCAGCTTACTCAGTACTTCTCAACCAGGTGTCTCGGCCTCCAGATAAAACTGCCTTGTGTCTGCTGCACAGTCAGCCTGGGAAGAGCTGTGGCACATGTGCATGCTCCTCTTGGTCCTTCTTGGTCCATTCCTCCATGCTTCTCTTGGAGACACAGGTGTGTGGGTGGAACTCTCCCATGTGCCTTTCTGGGAAGTGTGTGCTAGGGGCATGATTGGGAAGGGCTACAGCTGAGCCAGCTCCTGCCTTCTTCAGGCTGATCAAATCCCTGAAGCAGCAGGACTGTGCATGGGGCAGTTGTACCAGGCGGCTGCTGCAGTATCGGCAGCAGTGCCTGTATTGCAGCATCCCTGAGGGGGTGAGGGTTAGCAAAGCCCCAGGGTGCCACAGCACTCTGGTTGAGGACCACTGCTCTAGATAGTTGTTGTATCCTCTTTTATTAGTTGTCACCATTTAGCCAAGCTGTCCACATTTTTGAACGTGTATAAAGGCTGATTTAAAATACTTCTGTAAATGACATTGTTGGATTGCTTTCCTGCTGCTACTTGCAAACAAGTGAACAGCTGTTTCATTTGCGAATTTTCCCAACTGAGAAATTCTAAGAGAACAAAGTTTTGAGACCCTGAGGACTATACTGTCATTTACTCAAACATACTAAAGTAACAGGTTCCCTGTCCACTATTTGCTGACAAATGTTACTCTTAAATTTGGACTGTGATCTAACTCTATTTGATACTCTTCTCTAGTTCTTCAAATCTTTTAAGTTTTTCCAAAAATTTAATCCAAGATGCCTCCTAACCTGTTTATCAGACTTTTTCAAATGGGGTGCTGCTGCTATCAGGTGAAACTGCCTCACTGCCCCTCTGTTCCTAAGAGATGCCATGTGGGGCTGGACTGGGAAGTGGCTGTGGTGGGAGGGGTTGCTTGCCACAAGGTTGCAGTAGTTGACCTACATGAGAGACCAGACTGGCAATATCACTAGTGCAGACAGGATACAATAAGTGCAGTCTTTGCCACTGTGCTTCATGAATAGTGCCAAGGCAGGGGGCCTGTCTCCCTTGTGCAGGGAAAGGGAGGGGGTCCCTCTGCCTGCATCTGTAGAGGGTGCTGCTAAATTCAGAAAAGTTTTGGTGTGTGTGGGCCTTGAGCCTGAAAAAGTTAAGACCCACAGCTCTACATTTTCCCAAACTGCATATGTTATCTGCTGTCTCTTAACTCAAGTGAATATTTATTTATCTTGTCTGGGAATCTTCTAACTTCCTGAATGCTTTGGGATCTAGCCCACTAGTTCTTAACTTCAGCCTTTCTTTCATATTAAGTATTAGAACCTTAGGAAAGAATCCGTTGTACCATGAGCTCAGCTTCCTTTATGTACATTATCTGTAGTGCGCTAGATTTGCTTCCAGATAACTTCAGAAGTAAGCCAAACATTCATCAGCTTTAGGCATTTCTATTTTATTTGTGCTTCGTCGTCATTTTAGGCACATTGAAGAGCAGTAACATCCGAGAGCCACAAATTTTATTCAGAACAAGCAGCTTGGTCTTCCTTTCCCTCTTGTCATTATTAGCTAGCCTGAATTTGGTTAAGAAGGGTCAAAATTATTGTTATTCGTAAGTGTAGCCTAGTGTACTGACCTATCACCTGAATAAACATTAAGCGCAAAAGTTATTATATTATATACAACTTGCTTCCCTAGGAGGGATTTCAGTATTTATTATAAATCAAAACAAGTCAGTGCATTTCTTTTGATTGAATACATTTCTTCTGTGTGGTCTTCTTAGTAGTAACAAAATAAACTTGAGCAGTTCCCCTCTTGTGCAGTGAATTTAAGGAGTATTTTTTGAATTTTTTTTTCTTACATAGAATACCATGGATCTGCTCCTTGAAAAGTAAAATGTATTTAAAATGGTAAATTGCTGAGGCTTTTTAAGTTGATCTTACAGAACCAAAGTAAGTCAACTAAAAAGATGAAAGTGAAATTCAGTATCTTGATCTTTTTTTGGATAGCTCTTTTCCTCTGATTTTTAGGTACATCAGGGAGTGGCAGATACAGAACAAAATGCATCTCCTAAGCCACTTTGGTTTCAGTTACCAATTAATAACTGGCTATTGTTACCTCGTTATCTGCTTTGAGTGGTGAGTTTCTGTTGTGAAGGGACCTGTACATTCCCAAATATATTTTATACATGCACACCTGCATATTCCATTTCCAAGTGGTACACAGCATGGACTTTCAGAATTAACTATTAATCATAATGCCTTATGGATAAGGCTTGACTTTATTTAAAATAAATTGAAGGAGTTTTATATTTAGTGATGATTAAAAATAGGCAGCTTGTGAACATAGGTGAGGTGAAAAAAGACATGAGAACTTTTTTGAAGCTCCTTATTCTGTTGAAATTGTAAGCACATGGTCAGGAAAAAACAGAAGCTCTTAAGTTGGCAGTTCATATAAACCTTTCTAGTGTTTTAAGAGACCTGTGTTACTTGCAAGAGATGCGATGGAAGAACAGCATGAGGGACATGGATAATAATTGCCATTTTTCCCTGAAGCAAATCAAGAGTGAACTTGAGATGATACTTCCCCCCCCATTTTTTCACAGTTTTGACAAATGTCCACATTTAGCAATGATACACTTTTATTTAACAAGGGGAAAATTGTTGAACAACTAACCTTTGTCTCAGCACCATCTTCTCTCAAGTCATAAAGGAACTCTCATATGTGAATATAACATGCAGTCTTTCTGAAAGGTAGCATGAAGAAAAAAGTTTTTACCTTGTAGGATGGGTAAATAACTGAGCAGCAGCAGCTAAATTGCAAATCCTAATCCTCAGTCTGGTGCCAGCCTCGCACGCTGGGTGGGCCCCATGAAAAGACTCAATTCTGTCACATAGAGCTGTGTCATCCAGCCAGGAGGCTCTCCAGGTGTCCAGGGATATGGTGGCAGGGGAGTGGTGGCAGTGTTAACTGCCAGGGCTCCCAGGGTAGCTCTGGCTGCCATGGCAATTAACTCTGCAACTATTTCCCTCCCACCAAATTTCTGGATTTCTGTGGATCCATATTTTTTTGCCTTTTATGCAGACCCCAATTCCCCCCAGCTGGTTTGGGGAAATACTGTTTGTATTTGTGTGAGAAAATATGGTCATGGTCTTCAGGAAACTTCAGTATTTGTCTTGCTGCATCCTCCTTTCCAACATTATTTTGTGCTTTGCTTTATCTTCCTTTGAAACACTTGTTTTGCTTTCTCTTATACTGATCACTTTGAAATGGAATAATAAGCATCTTTCCTTAGTTGTTTTGCTAACCTTTCTACATGCAACTTAATTTGTGGAAATAAAATACCTAGTTTCTAAATCAGCATATTTATGTGAATTTGAAGCCTAATTCTAAGTCTTTTAATAACTATTTAGGATCAAAATGTTTCAATCTGTACTTTCATCTGGGGATTTATTAGATTTGAGGAAGCTGGGTTCAAATTTTAGATTGTGGTAAAAAATGGAGTGTTTTGCAGCACAAAAGGGTTTGTTTGTTTGTTTGTTTTTAAAGGATACGGAGAAACTGAGGACATATGGTTTCAATCAGATCTCTCATCATGGAGGGGAAACTTCTTATCTGGTAACAGTCATCAAGATATATACTAACCCAGCCCCCTTTCTATTATGAAACATTTCCCTTTCTCTTTGATCTTCTGTAACAGCCCAGATGCTTGCAGCCTCTCAGTAGTTGCCCATATTTAGTCTGATTGTAATATTATAGCAGCGATTCTCAAATTTTTAGACTTAAGACATCCCTCAGATTATGCCAACTTTTTGCTTTCACTCATTTTTGACTATGGAAAAATAAAACAATACTTCTGTTGCAAAGAACTCAGACCACAAGTCAGAATATTTTTGACACTGTAGATTCCTATTTGAAATGTCTGGGTTGATGTTATGAATTTTGTAGGGTTTGCACATTTAAAACAGTGTTAACATTGCACAGCACCGTAAAATGGATTTCAAGGCACCCTGATATTATAGGTTCATACATATTAAGACAAAAGGGGACTTGGTATGAATTATTTTGTCCACTTGCATAATGGACAAAGTGCAGCCAGTACTGTATTTACTCACAGACACACAGTGCACATGTTTCATCCAAAAATCTGCTGGAAATTGGTGTGCATTTCGTAAACAAGAAAACCCAGGGAGCAGTGAGCCCAATCCTGTAGGAGCAAAGTTGCCTGGCCCTTCTTCTTGAGCTGGCTGGGCAGCCAGTGGTGCCTGCTGAGTCAGCTAAGGCTCACTTAGAAGAGGGGCTGGGTGGTTCCATTGCAGCAGGATCATGCTCTTCATGACTCAGTAGCTGCTGCCAGCTGAGCTGAAATGCCTAGCCTTTCTTGAGATAAGCAGACCTTATGAGAAGATATTAAATCATCAGAAGTCTTAGGGTTTGTCTTGAAGGCTCAGACCGAGCGAAAACATTTATTAACTCAAAGTGTAATGAAGTGTTGTCCTTAACCTGACTCTAGTGTGCATTTCGCTCTGTATTTCAAAATGAAAACACTTAAGTTGAGGCAGCTGGCTTGTCAGAGACTGGGGGTTAAGGCTTGAGTGCTATAGACTCTTGAGCTAGTGATGCAGATAAGACTTGGCTGCCTTGATTTACTAAAACAAATAGCTCAGTGCATTTTCCTTCTCACTTGAAAGAATTTAACTCATCTGTAGGTAATTTGAGCTATTGAGCTAACTTTGCAGTGAAAACAAGTGTTGGTGTTCTGCGACTGCAGACTGGAGAAGTAAGTTATGAATAAAAAGCAAATGGTTATAAAACCTACTCATCTTCATTATTATGCTTCAAGATGACTTCAGCATTATAGATACCAAGAGATCAGATGTTACTTCCCAGTGCAAAGAACAAGCTGCTGGCCATTTCTGGAGTATTTAGACAAGTGGGGACCTGAAAACAAAGGTTAGCTATTTAAACAGATGAAAACAAAAGCTGGTTTGCCATGTGAATCTGCTAAAATCCTGCTGGGTATAACAAGATCTATATTTGTTAACCCTGGAGTAGGTGAGCAGGATCTGGAACTCTGGATCCTTGAACTCAGTTTTTGAGAGAGCCCCTTCAGCAGAACCTAACTAGCATTTGGAGGATGTTCTGCCCGTTGCAAAGTTAGACCCCTTTGTGGTGCATCATAATTACGTCAAGCCAGGGACTGAAATCCTTAGATCCTGATGGCCTAATATTTCATGAAATCTGAGGGGACCATTCAGTTCTGTTTAGTTCTTGGGTAGACGCATCCCTAGCTTTGTGTATCAAGTTACCGAGGTTGATGACCTGTTGGGTTGCTGTAGCTAAGCCTGATAGGTTACAAGCTGAGACTTGACCAAGAGCTACTGACAATTCCCTCCTGTAAAACAAAAGTTGCTCCCCATATAGGTTAGTTTTACTTGTCTGTTTTGTTATTTGGGTTATACAGGGTCCTAGCTACCTTTTGGAAGTTTGGACCAGTGTTATTCCCTTACCATTGCTATGTCTCAGCAGCATATTTTGGTAACGTAATCTACACAAGGGATCCATCCATTCATTTCTAGTCTGGCTCTGGTCTTGCAGTCTCTGAGGCTAATCTGATAGCAAATTTGGGTAACAGGAAAGTAGGCTATTAAGTTCTTGGAGTATTTAGAAGGGAATGGTAGCAGTATGCCTCGGACCTTGTCGAGAACTCCAGTCTGACAGATAATGTAATCCATGTGACTGAATTTTCATGCAGTTTAAACTTTCTTGTAATAACCCTATTTTGTACAGCACTAACTTCTAATAGTTTTATAATTTTAGGCTTTGCCTCAACAGTTTGAATTGTTTCCACACCTTAGTTCCTCCCCTATGTAGGCCCACATACACCTCATTCTCCGCATTAATAGGAAACACAAGAACAGAGACGAGGCATTGTGTCTACCAATATAAGTTTGGCTGGCCTTCCACATTCATGAATATGAATAATGGGTATGAATAATACCTGTTAAGTACCTGTTTGTGTTTAGATCTGGGTCTTCCATTCACCATGGAAAAAAAGTGGTAAAACCTGGATTTTCTCATTTTAAGGAGAAAAACATGGATTTCGTCCTCTAAAGGAGAAAAATGTGGGAAACGGTAGGTGGGAAATGGCAGAGTTCAAGCTTGCAAGGGGTTAGGGGGAGCAGGAAGAGGGAGGGGGCACCATGTGCACATGACTGCCAGGCAGCCTGGAGAGCAACTCCCCTCAGATAAATTTTGGGGGGTGGGGGTGGAAATTGAGGCCCCCATAGTGAGAGAGGGAGGGAGCTGGGCAGGGCTAGGGCTGAGGGTGCTGCCCAGGCGGGCTAGCGTGTACGGCTTGGCACCCGGGGCCATGTGTGGCTGTAGAGTTCAGTTGGAGAGCAGGATAGGGCCTTGGGTGGCTTGTTTGGGGCGTGGAGGGTGAAGGGGCTGGGTCCCCACAGCTGTATGCACTCCTGGGGGAGTATGAGGGTATGTGTACTCCAGATTTGTGCATGGGGCATGGGTGGGCTTGGGTTCCCTGCCCTGCTGCCTTCCCCCTGGGGCCTCCATGGCCCAGCAGACAGGGCCCAGCATGACAGGGCAGTGTGGGGCAGGGAAGTTCAGCATTGCTGCTGTAAGCCTTGCACTGGCATGACGAGGCGCTCCCTGCCTGCTTGGAAGCAGCAGCATGGCAGTGTAGAGTTGTGCCCCTTGCTGCTGCCAGGCGAGCAGAGGGCACTTTATCATGGCAGTGCTGAGCTCCCAGTGGCAGCACAAGCTTCCCTGCTTAGCTCTGTTCTACCCTGGTGCCCTGGGTCCTCCCTACTGGGCTGCAGAGGCCCTAGGGGAGGGCAGCAGGGCAAGGAGCCTGAGTCCACAGCAGCCAGCCCACACCTGCCCCTCCACTAGCTCTGCTCCAGCTGTGCTGCCTGTGGAGGAGGTCCCCCTCTTCCAGGCTCCATGCTCCGCTCCACTGCAGTAGCCACCACCTCCCATATGCGGGAGCTGAAACTTGGGCACGGCTGCAGGGGGCAGGAGGCTACGGACCCAGGTGCCCAGCCTTGGCACCAGGGGACATCTCTGGCAGGGCTGGGAGTGTGTGGGGGGGGGAGGGGGAAGTGAGGGGCAGTAGCAGGGCCAGGGAGTTATGGGTGGGGAGTGAGGGCCTGGACCTGCGTCCTGGTGAGGAAAGGAAGGGGGAGCTCTGATTTTCCATGATAAAAACCCCTCAAAACCCCAAATTAAACTTGTAGGTATTTATAAGTTTGCAAGGTATTTATAAATGATGCACCTTGGGAGGAGCAACCGGCACCATACCTACAGGTT